>NC_022027.1:56821957-56843967 GCF_000317375.1 Microtus ochrogaster | reverse complement strand
GGGTGTCACGGTACTTTATCTCCTTGTTAACAGAACCCATCCTTAGGGTGTCACGGTACTTTATAGCCTGCTGACCTCTCTGCTACCTTGGTCAGAGACCACACCAAATCCTTTAGAACCCACCCTCGTGGGCACGTGCACTCCGTGCAGGAGTTTCCAAGTAGTCACACCGTGAGCTTCATTGTGCACTGGAACTGGAATGAAACTCTTTTCCAAACTGTACTGCGTTTAAACAACTTACGATAAACTGCCTGGGCCTAGACTCCCTAAGTTTGGTCCATTGACTAAATGAGGCTGAATGGTGTCTTCATTCTCACCTCCTCGTGGGTCATTCCTCTGCCTGCCATGATGCACAGAAACACACACTGAAGCCCATGCTCGTTATGTGCACATCACACAGCCTGGCTCATCTGCAGTGAAACTGACGCCATGCACCTCAGGTGACACCTAAACTCAACTATACAACTCGTTAAGCACCTGAACTGTGTGGAAAAAACAGACCAAGACTAAAACTGCCTGCAAACGTTGGAGAGTAAGAGTATATATTATGTATACATATATAAAGGACACACAATAATAGCGGCACTGCATAAGGTAACTTACTTCATGCAGTCAGCAAAAAGACTTTCCACTCCAACTGAATGAGCAATAATTAGGCATTCTAGAACCGATGCCAATGTTCTGGGAACGGGCTAAAATTGACAGAAAATATCACATTCAGTCTTCGTAATTTACAGAGGCTGAAAGTATTTGGTTCAATGCATACAATTCAAAATTTGATAGAAATCTGAAATTTCACTTTCAGGAGATCATTATGTGAAATTAAACAATTCAGTCTCAGAACAATAAGTAATACAAGCTTTCTCTCACATGCAGATGTAATTTTAAAGTCATTTACATCTGTGAGTGTGCAAGCGTGCGCATATGTATGTTTCTGCTGGACATCAGAATAGAAAGGGGACCACGAGAAAGGATGAAGAAGTCTAAGGAGGGGCAGCAAGAGACAAGACCCATCACGGATGTGTATGGCATGAGCACGGACATCAAGGCTCCTTGGTCCCTACTGGTCCCTATTAACATGCACACACATCAGAGCTGCCAGGCCTCTTAGGCCTGCAAACCACACCCCCTCCACTGCCACCCTAACCATCATGCTGTTCCAGTTTACTGCTTCCTCCTCGCCCGAGCTACTTTTATAACTGGAAATGCTTTCTGTGCCTTTCTGCTACCCTCACCCCCTGTCCCATGGTAGTCATGGCAGCTTTGGACTCCCCCTAACGACAGGTTCCCATAAACCTGTCTTCTTACCCAGGGCCGGTCTAGTTAGGTGGTTTCACTGAGCCTTGCTTACACCTAACAATCTGAGAAAACTGACACTCATGTGTTAGCTGCAACTGTGAGTGCGCAGAACACTAAAGATGATCAACAGCCTATCCGTACAGCATACTTTCATTTCCTCTGACCAGGGCAGTGATTTCAGGCTTTTAAACTATGAACTGCTATTAGCTTGATTTTTCAAGTGTTAAAGTATTACATTAGGAATTAAGAACTGAATGCAGGGCTTGGGGTATAGCTGAGCTGGATGAGAGCTTGTCTAAAATGCATGAAGCCGTGGGTTCAAACCCTAGCACTGCATAAACCAGGCCTGCTAGTGGATGCCTGTAAAGCTAGCACTGAGGAGGGGACGGTAAGCAGTTACTCCTAGCCTCAGCCCAGGCTACATGATCCTGTCTCAAAAACTAAGAAAGATAAATAACCGAATGTAATATTGTGCTCTGACCATTGATGCTTTTGTTTTTAAATTTTATTTGTTCTTTTATCTCTTTGTGTATAGGTGTCTTGCCAGTGGAGGTCAGAAGAGGGTGCAGATCCCTGAAGCTGGAGTTACAGGTGTCTGAACTGCCACATGGAGCTGGGAACTGAACCCAGGTCCTCTGGAAGAGCAGCCAGTGCTCGTAACCACTGAGTCATCTCTCCAGCCCCTTAATGTTTTTCTTAAACATGATCCTTTAAGGTAACTGATACTCTAGGTTTTCCTAAAACTAGACATTACATCATTATATATATTATATAGTGGTAATTCCCTGAAATGAAATGACCTGGCTTTCTGATCCACCTCATAAAGGACAGCAAATCAGTATGACAGAAGGAACCTGATACACATACTTGACACCCTAAAAGCACCAGACATCTGAGAAACCATAAAGCATCACAGGAATTAAAAAAATCTAAGTCCAACTTTACTTAGGAACAACTAAGCCCTATATAACACAAATATACTATTTAATGTATAGCAAGAGCAATTTCTATTAAAATGATTAGAACAGAAATGATGTGCTGATGACCGAGGGTTTCCAGAGACAAATGACAGAACCTGTCTGTGGAATCTGGGAAGGCATGTTGAGATTATTGATTACAATATATTTTAGTTGTAAAAAAAAAATCAAAATGGGGCTGGAGAGATGGCTCAGCGGTTAAGAGCATTGCCTGCTCTTCTAAAGGTCCTGAGTTCAATTCCCAGCAACCACATGTTGGTCCACAACCATCTGTATTGAGGTCTGGTGCCCTCTTCTGGCTAACTGCATACAAAATAAATAAATAAATAAATATTTAAAAAAAAATCAAAATGAAAAGCCTTCCACAACCTACTAAGGAAGTCCAAATATGTCCAACTATACAGAATGCTGGGTAGCAAATCACTGAAAAGAGTAAGCCTAGGTTTAGCAGATCTGGGGCCAGCTGTCCATCACATGTATCCAAATGTGCACAACGGGGATTTTATTAGAAGTTTATGAGATTTAAGTCACTGTGATGCGTTAATGAAGACTGAAGGTAAAAGTGGTAACATTCAAAACTCCATTACAAAAATACTAAGGTCCACAAAAGCTGCCATGTTTAGGGATCATCTCAATATCACGGCAGCAGTCTACGGGAGGGTGTTCCACAGAACTTGTTTTCAGACACTTCCGTGTGAGGACTGGGTTCTCGCACCACTGTGTGCCTGTGCCGTCCTCAAACTCATTACAGTGTCAGCAAATGATCCGTCAAATTAAAAACAATACTAAGTTGATTACTGAAATACAATTCAAGAAGCAGCATTTAACTCATATACTTGTGAACATATTAAGAGGCAACTGTGTGCAAAGATTACTTAGAGAAAGGACTTTTACAATGTAGTTCAGCTCAGAATAGAAACTGACACAAAGCGGTTTTCCCAGCTATTACTTTAAACCGTATCTGCCGAATCTGCTGCTTTAATGTCACTGTAATATCTGCCTCCAGCCTTTCCCGCTCTCCTGGACTAAAACTGAGGAAATGAAGAATGTGGAGTAGAGAATGGTTCAATCTTCCGTTCTTCCATTCTCTGGGTCTAATTCCTACAGAGGGGGCCTGGCAGAGCTGTGACCACCTTCTGAGATTAAACAGAACCTAAGATGGGAGGGAATGGTCTTTGACTTTAGTTCAGGGAGATAGGAAAAGTCCTGCCCAACATAAAAACTGATTTAAATGTTACTAAAATAATCACATTAGAAGTCAGACAATGGGTAATATTGCATCAAGTACCTAATGAGAAAAAATAAATAAATCTTTTAAGAGTTGTTGTTGTTCATTATTAAATAAATACATGCTCAATGAATTATAGAAAATGTACAAATTAAGAAAAAGCATAAATACATGGATTAACTTACATTCACAAAGTCTATTAAAGAAAAGAAGCCAAAAGCAGAAAATGGGTTTGAAATGCACAGAGCAGGATCTCCCTGTAGACAGCCAACTTGTGAGAACAGCACAGGGTCTCCCTTTAGACAGCCAACTTGTGAGAACAAAAACATGTTCAACCCCCTCAGAAATCAGCCCAGGGAAACACGCGGACGTGGCAGAGGAAGGGAAAGAACCAATAAAGCCTCTGTGTGGCCTGTGGAAGAGACAGGAACAGCTTTCCTTCTCCTGTGCCAAGAGTCCTGTACTCTATCTCTGAATTACACAGGATCCCTTATGTACTGTCAATAGTTCTGCACATCGACCTGACTTTGCTTAAAACGATTACAGTTAATTTCTGATTTTCACAAGCACAGCTCAGGTTATTTCTCAACAAGACTGTGCAATAGTTAGACGGTGGCGTTTTTAAGCACAGCAGGTACATGATGACTGGGTGATGTGTTAGACTTAACATTACCTTCTGAAAAAAGTTACAGTAGTCTCGTCTCAAGACGTAGATGGCTACTTCTCTTAATCCTTCCAGGCCATACATGTCAGCCACGTTCAGTATCTGACTGAAGTAAACAGACGTTAGCTGATAATTCTCAACTGCAAAATCAAAGTATAATACACAATAATTTCTCAATAATACAGAATGTCCATTAAATAAATTAATTAAAAAAAAAGATTTAAACCAAAAAAAAAAATACAGAATGTCCAGAAAAAAGATCTAAATTATAACTCAACTTTTTGCTTTATGTACAGGATTTGCTTTGTGGCAAGGAAGGAGGAAGAATTTGGAGATGTCTCAAATTCCCCTCACACCTCAGTGACACACAGAATAAAAGTGCTCCAAAGGCTATATATTTTTTAAAAGTCTTCTTTTGTGTATGTGTTTTGCCTGCATGTGTATCTGTATACTATACGTGTGCCTGATGCCCTTGGAGCCAGAAAAGGGCACAGGGTCTTTTGGACCCAGGCTGTAGATGGCTGTGAGCCTCCTCAAGATCAGCAAGTACTCTTACCACAGAGACATCTTTTCAGACTCACATTTAATGTGCTTTCAAATATTCCTCCAAACACAATCAAAATAGACAATAAAAGTGAAGCTTCTATTTTATTGACTTTCTGCAAAATAGTTCAACAAAATAGAACCTATATAGCTTTTATGTTTAACCTTCCTTTTAAAAAGTAATACATACCCAACATTAGTTTTGTCCGGAAAGTCCAAAGTCCCCCCATACATGAAATGCATCACAACATTCATTTCTCCCTGGGTTATGCTGCAAGAAGAAACAACGCTCAAATCCACAAACAGTTAAGGTTTAATTAATATCAATGATACATTCTATTTTTCCATAAACATGAAGTTCTAACCTTTATTCTTCTAATAACCTCACGTATTATAATATTAATTTAAAGGCAGTCACGAGGCTAGGCATGGTAGTGCATACCTTTAAACTCAGTAGTTGGGAGGAAAAGGCAGACAGATCTCTGAGTTCAAGACAACCTATGTAGTAAGTTTTTAACCAGCCAGGGCTACACAGTGAAACTCTAAATAAGAAAAAAAAAAAAACGAAACAAAGATCAGAGAGTTGGCTCAGAGGCTAAGGAGGCCTGGGTCAGTTCCCAGTATTTACACGTAGCCTCATAGCCATCCTTAACTTCAATTCTAGGGGATCTGACACCCTTCTCCACAGGCACCAGAACACACATGGTATACACATATACATATACCTATACACACATATGTATACATACACAAATATACACATATACAAATATGTACATATACAAAACATTCATATACATAAAATAAAAATAAATCTAAAAAAAACTTAAACCAATGAAAACTTCCTAGCAGCTATGGATTTTTACATAAGTTTAAATTGTTATATGTTTTTGAGGTTTTTATCTTAGTCTTTGAGGATTTCACATAGTATATTTTAATTTTTATCATATTCTGTTGTATTCCCCCAACTCCTCCCCAATTTCATGTTCTTTTTTTCTCTTAAAACAACAACAAAAACATAAGAGAAAAACCACTGAAAACCATGATTTATGCTGGCAAGTTCTCCTGGAGTATGGCTGGGGCCACTCCACTGAAGATTATGGACCCCCTTCTCCCAGCAGCTGTCCTTCATGAACAACTTCTTGGATGGGGTCGGATTCTGTCCATTCTCTTCTCCTGGGGTTCTGTCTGGCCAGAGCCTGTGTGTGCCTTGTGCATGTTGTCATAGTCTCTGAGTCTGGATGGGCACCTGCTCTGCTGTCTAGGAAATGCTGTTCCCTCAAAATCACGAATCACTCTGGCCCTTAAAATCTTCCTGCCCCTCTCCTGCAGTGATCAGGGCTGAGTATCCCAGGGCTCTCACTCTCTGCATGTTGCCCGGGGGGGGGGGGGGGTGTCTCTGTAAGTCACCACCTACTGCAAGAGCAAGGCTCTCTGATGAGGGGTCTCTGTAAGTCACCACCTACTGCAAGAGCAAGGCTCTCTGATGAGGGGTCTCTGTAAGTCACCACCTACTGCAAGAGCAAGGCTCTCTGATGAGGGCTGAGCAATGCACCGACCTACAGGTACAGCAGAATGCCACAGGACTCATTTTATTGCTGTGCTAATATAGCACAATAAAAGCAGGTTCTTAAGCCTCAAAACCTGTCTAGTCCCAGGCTCAATAACAATATCAGGTATGAGTTCCACTTCATGTAGTGGGCCTTAAATTAAATTTTAAACGTGGTTGGTTACTCCCATAGCACTAGTAGACGATCTTCCGGGCAGGTCATTGTTACAGCTCCCAAGGTTCATAGCTGGGTGAGACTGAGGCCTGTTTTCTCCCCTGGCTTTAGGCTTAGCACCACAGCCAATGGGGGTGGAGCTTCCAGCTGAGCACTAGCTCCATTTCCCATGTTCTGTGCTTGGTGTGCAGGGTCTTCAGGAACAGGCCTTACTATGAAGTCACAGAGGGACCAGTCTGGGGAGAGTCTAAGGGACTCCTCTGGTCAAAGATTCAAAAATGTGTAGCCCACACATGGTACTGTGGTTTTTATTTGGAATCATTTGATACTTAGTTGGGATATTGTCTTCTTCATCATATGATGAGCCTTTTACAATCCTTTTATATATGTCTATATATTAGGAAGCTTCTACAGTAGTAGGTGTTGGTTTTGTTTTGGTTTTGGTTTTTTGAGACAGGGTTTCTCTGTAGCTTTGGAGCCTGTACTGGAACTAGCTTTTGTAGACCAGGATGGCCTCGAACTCACAGAGATTCGCCTGCTTCTGCCTCCTGAGTGCTGGGATTAAAGGCGTGCGCCACCATCGCCTGGCTACAGTGGCAGGTTTTATTTTGGCTTTTTCAAAGGTTTTTAGTGTTAGCTATCCCTCCCCATATTTCCAGGTGTACTTGTCCTCCCCTACCCTTTCAATTCCCTTGTTCTAATTTCCCTGTTATCTCTTACAACACCGTATTCTACATCCCCTTAAATCCCTTCTTTCCCCTGGTCCCTTCCTAGCTACCTAACCTCTGTGGGTACTCTAAATAAAGAGAAAACATACATGTTTGTCTCTCTGGGTCTGGGTTAACCCACTCAGGATGATTGGTTCTCATTCCATCCATTTGCCTGTGAATTTCATTTCAACAGTTGAGCAATGTCCCACTGTGTAAATGTACTATATTTTCATCACCCGGACATCTCGGCCATTTCAATTTCTGATCACTGTGAGAAGAGCAGCAATGTGAAGCGAGCTGCGTGGAATCACACCTGATGGAGATGTATAATCAACTCCTGAGATGGCTAAGACCTGACCTATGCTATGATCACGTAATGATTATCACCTGCCTGCATATGTGTGGGCCTATGGGCAGTGCCCACCTGGCAGTTCGGGGTTGGCAGCCCAGGCCTACTTAAGGGCTGGGAGAGGTTTGCCCAGAGAGAGAGGTTTGCCCGGAGAGAGGAGGAGAGAGGTCAAAAAGAAAAGAGAGAGAGAAGAAAGAGATAGGAAAAGGAGAGAAGAGAGAGAGAAAGTGAATAAAGTCCTGGAATAAACTGCAGTGAGAAGAGCTCCGGTGGTCGCGTCATCCTTGCGGGACAAGGGTGGCCATGACAGCAATGAACCTGGATGGGCAAGGATCTCTACAGTAAGATGCAGAGTTCCTTGGGCGTATGCCCAAGAGTTGTGCGGCTGGGTCTTTCAGTAGGTTTATTTCAGCCTTCTGAGGAATGGCCACGCTGATTTCCACAGTGGTTGGCAAGCTAGCGCTCCCACCAGCAATGGCTGAGTGTTCCCCTTATCCACATCCTCACCCACATGAGCTGTCACCTTTCACTGATCTTGGCTATTCCGAGAAGAGTAAGAGGAAATTTCAGCGTGGTTTTAGTTTGTGTTTCCCTGGTGGGTAAGGATGTTGAACATTTTAAAGTGTTTCTCAGCCATTTGTGGTTTTCTTCTAAGGACTCTCTTTAGTTCTATATTCCATGTTAAAACTGGGTTGTTTTCTTGATGTTCAGCTCTTCTGAGTTCTTTGTCAGCAATCACCCTGAGCGTGCTACAATCTAGATCACCAAAGACGTAAAATAAGGGACTAGAAGGAGGGGGATTTCCTGAGGAAGAGAGAACAGACACAGACATGAGACAGGTGGTGGGGGCTGGAGTGGGAGACAGGTGGTGGGGGCTGGAGTGGGAGACAGGTGGTGGGGGCTGGAGTGGGAGACAGGTGGTGGGGGCTGGAGTGGGAGACAGGTGGTGGGGGCTGGAGTGGGAGACAGGTGGTGGGGGCTGGAGTGGGGAGGACTAATGGGGGGGGGACTGGGAGGGACAGCACTAAGGGCCATGAAGAACCCAGAACATCTTAAAACAGATACAACAGGGGGATGATGCCTCAATTAGACATCGTTTGCCACCTGGAATCCTCCAGGGTCAGGAACAGATTACACCCTAAGTGAGCTGTTGGCCAAAGGGCCCCATGGAAACGCCAAACTACTCTGGCTATTGGCTCTTCTCCACAAACAGGTAGTAATACATTTACCTATGTCACTTGAACACAAACAGTTGAGCTGGCGCCTAACTAGAGCCCCTGCACCTACAGATGAGGGCCCACAGTACTGGAAAGCACTCTGCGTGATACTAAAGCAACCATCGCCCCAGGCACTAACCCTGTGATCTACAGTGATGACCCAATGCAGGCATAGGACACGTGGGCATAACAGTGGCACAAATGCTGTCTGACTGGATTTGAGGTCCACTCCGAGAGATGGAACTCACGCCTGACACGCTTGGATGACTAATAACCTGAGACAAGATAGGCCAAGGTCCTAGGGGAAACCCAGCTACCACTGTTCTTCTAAAGGAGCATAGATTCTGCTAGACCCAGGGACCAGTGCGTCGCTCAGCCATTCTCAGAGAAGCTTCCTCAGGCAGCAGATGGAAGCTAACACAGAGACTCACACATGGGGTGTCTCCATCAACCTCTCCCTTCAGGGAACCATGTGGAAGAGGAGGTGGGAAGATGCAAGACCCAGAGCAGATGGAGGACTCCAAGGAGACAAACAGGAGTGATGCACATATGAACTTACGGAGACTGCAACAGCACACGCAGGACCCGCACAGGTTTAAGCCAGATGAGGTGAAGATGAACTCCCACCCCTAATCAAGAAGCTGTGTGCAATTGATACCAGCATGCAAAGAAAAATTCATTTCTCCACTAGAGTCTCACCAGGCATATTAACCACACTCAGGGTAGGTCCTGCCTAGCAGTAGAAATGAATTCAATGGTATTTTATAGTTTTTTGTCTGATATTGCTTTGTTTGGGCACTTTTTGTCTCACTGTTCCTTTGCTTGGATATTTAGCTTCCAATTTTGTGTTTTTATGGGTCTGGTTTGTGTGTATGCTTTTCTTGTGTTTTTTTTCTTTGTTTTGTTTTATTTGGGGTTTGTTTACTTGTTTTTCTGTTTTCTAAAGAGAGAAGGAAAAAGGGTGTATGAAATTGGGTGGGTAGGGAAGGGGAAGGATCTGGGGGAGGGGAACTGCTCAGAATATATTATATGGAAAACCTTTTTCCAATTAAAAACATTTATAACAAGAATCAATAAATGTGATTCATAGTCTATATAATCATGTAAACCTGGGAAGATATCTAACTTCTCTGGTTTTGTTTTTACTCATTTCAGTATGTGAATTTCTCTTCTCTACCTCAAAGACCGACTGGCATGAGGAGTGGGAGGAAACACAGAAAGCATGAGGTGGAATTGTTACCCATTTGCTGAGGACAGAGAGGAACAAAGGTATACTTGGTATGTGCCAGGTAGTTAAAATTATCACCAACTTACACCAAATTTTAAGATTGTTACAGGAAAAAAAATAGACACATTATGTTCTTTTGCTGAGGAATCCCTTAATCAATATAGTTTTTTGGCCTTTAGCAACAAAATAAATGTCATTTTAAATGAAAGACAGGAAGTTGAATTAGTAGGTAAAACCCTTGCCATGCAAGGTGACAATCTGAGTTTGAGCCCTTGACCCCACCATGGGAGCAAAGAGCAGCCCCCTAAAAGATGTCCTTTAACTCCACACATATGCTGTGGTACATACATGTATGTGTATGCAGGCACATACATACAAACACGCACACACACAACCTTTAACTCCACACATATGCTGTGGTACGTACATGTATGTGTATGCAGGCACATACATACAAACACGCACACACACACACACACACACACACACACATGCAACACACACACCATAAATGTAGAGAAAGGCTTTAAAAAGTTGAATTCTAAATTAAACTAGAATTATTCCTTAATCTGAATTCTCACTGAATTCAGTTTTACTAGGATATATTGACAATTAAAGAAAAGATACCTAAACTACATAAAGCAGGCCCTGGATCAATTTCCAAAACTAACACAGAGTAACTGCCCTCACGACCACCACCCTGAAGAGACCTGGCTCCTGTTGGCTCCATCTTTCCGACACTCAGAGGACATTTTAAATCCATCTCAAAGAAAGAGATAGCATCAGTATGAATATAGATTTTTCAAGTCATTTTGTTTTGTTTTTAAGATTTTTAAAAATTTTTATTTATGTGTCTCTGTGTGCTGGTGCCCACGGAGTCCAGAAAAGGACATCAGATCCCTGGAGCTGGAGTTGTACACATCTTTGCGCTGTCCAACATGGGAGCTGGGAACTGACAAGGATCTTTGTAGGGCAGGGAGGGCTCTAGCCACCGTCTCTCCAGTCCCCTAAGCTGCTTTTCAACACTGGTAATGTCACCAATAAATCTACCTTTTCACCCCACTTACCCACGGATATAAACCTTCCAGTGTACTATTAGAATACCCCATAATCAGAATGTCCCCACTATAAAGCGACTGTGTCCTCCCCAAATTCAAATGCTGAGGTCCCAACCTTCAGCACGTGGCAAGCTGAAGATTTAGCAGAGATGGAGCCGAGGTAGGACAGGGTCAGCGTTTTTAGAGACACACACACAGCAAAGGCCACGTGAGATGCGGAAAGTGGTAGTCCACACCTAAGGAAAGCGTGGAGGACGCCAGCTTTGTTGACACTCTGAACTGTGAGGACACGGGTCTGTTATTTCAGGCACTCGATTCTGGTATCCATTACAGGGCCAATCTCTATTACTGAACGCCCTCTACTGCTGTTTCAGAAAGTCAGTGTTGAATTCCACTGAACACACGGAGCGTGAGTGCTTTGTGTGCTCTTGGTGACCAAGTCCAGTCCCATGGCCTCAGAAACGTTACTTACTTACCCTTGAAGAGTAACACACTCTTGGGAGCTTTCAGCCCAGCAGCCACTCAGCATGGCAGCAAAATAACCGGACCTGGCACTTAAAATGGCCCTAAAGAAAGAGGAGGAAACCAAGTGAGCATTGACACACTGTCCAAGTGGAGCTCCTATCAAACTCCTCATTTCAGCCTGTGTGAACAGTCTTATTTGTCCTGTTTATATTCACTGATATAATTCCTGTAACACAAATTATAAACATCTAAATATCTAAACACTATGTTTGTTTAAAACATTAACTCAAAAGCCAGGCTTAACGGCACACACCTATAATCCTGCACTTGGAAAGCTAAGGCAGGAGGATCAAAATCAATTTGAGCTACCTCATAAAACCCTGTCTCAAAATATGGAACCAATAAACAAATTAAGTTGAGTAAAATACCAGTTACAGTGCCCTTATTATCACTTAAACACGTTGTCTTAAAAGCTCTTTATATTTACAAGACTAAGAAAATAAGCCATTTACAAATGGAGAAATGAAGACCAAAGATGTATTTCCTAACTTTCGGGAACATCAATAAAAAAGAGATAGGGATGAAGAGATGGCTCGGGGGCTGAGAGCTCTAGCTGCTCTTGTAGAGGACCCAAGGTGAGTTCCCAAACTGACAGGCAGCTGACAGCTGTCCACAGCTCCAGTTCTAGGGCATCAGACATCTTCTATGACCTGGGCGCACCAGGCACACATATGGTGCCCACAGGTACATGCAGGCCCAACACTCACACACATAAAATAAAAATAAATTTTACAAAAAGGGAAAGATGTGAAAATCACTGTCGGTGATTTTTTTTTTTTAAAGAAAGACTTTGCAGCAGAGGTTCTGAGCTCTGGCGTAGAATCATCACAGTTGTGTTCAGTACATGCTGTATTCTAGTCTGAGGAAGTGACAGAAGGGAAATTTCCTTGTGAATTTTCATGATGTTTTCTCAAAAAATATTAATCAATTATTTAGTTTTAAATATCCACAGATTTTTATCTACATTGGGTTTTACTACAGGTCTGAGAATGTGCACTGACTAAGACGTACAGAACAGGATAGCACTCTGTTGGGGGATGGGCTGGAGTGGAGAAGAGGGAAAGGGAAGGGCATTCAGCCGATGGCTGACTCGCACATATGGCTGCACACACACCTATGTACGTGTACTAGACAAGCATGAGTTAAAGGCATCTCTATGACCACGGCTGTAAGATATATAGAGAAAAGACAGACAAGGAGAAGGAGACTCAGTAGACACATTACAGAGAAAAGACAGACAAGGAGATGGAGACTCAGCTTTTGAACTTCCCACCAGGGAGACTGCCCAAGTGAGCAGTAGTTAGAAGGAGGAGAGGCAGGGTAGCATCCTGACAGGCACTATGACAACCTGGCATATTAAAAAGGAGTTTTGGTAGACAACCCTGGATTCAAGTTTGAATCCTCAAGGTCAAACGCTAAGACTCTAGGACAAAGAGATCAGGAAACAAGCAGTCCTTGTTAACGGCAGCTTTGAATCAGCCCACCCTTGACTATGACAACGTGATCAAGTCTACCTGCCATCCCAAAGCAAGAGAAGAACGGTCTATGCTAAACTTACACCATGCAAGAGTCACATGCCTGTGCTGGCTGGTTTCATGCCAGTGTAAGACAAGCCAGACTCACTGGACAACAGAGAACCTCAGCTGAGAGAATGTCTCTGTAAGACTGTGGGGCATTTTCTAAATGAGTGATTGATGGTGGAGGGCCCAGCCTAAAGAGTGGTGCCATGCCTGGGCGGGTAGTCCTGGGTTCTATAAAAAGATGGCTGAACAAGCCACAGGAAGTGCTGCGGGAGCTCCTTCCGCTCCTTCCGCCAATAGTCATTGAGATACCAGCCCACTGGGGTGTGGTCTCTTTCTCTTTAAAAAGCAGCAGCAGCCCTCCTCTCTCTCTCTTTTGCTCTAGCGACTAGACTCCTTTCCTGGCTGTCGTGTGGGACAGTGTTCTGTAAGTTTTTCTCCCTCAAATAAATAACCCTTTGAATCCAAACTGGTGTGGGATTGTTTTGCACATTAGGGAAGCAACCCAGTAATTAGTACCCATCCATGACCTCTACATCAGCTCCTGCCACCAGGTTCCTGCCCTTCTTGAGTTCCTGTCCTAACTTCCTTCAGTGATGAACAGTGATTTGGAAACATAAGAAAAGTAAGCCCTTTCCTCCCCAAGTTGCGTTGGTCACGGCGTTTCATGACAGAACAGAAACCATAACTAGGACACAGGTCACAGTGTAAATCTTTGGTAAAATGTCAAGAAATCATCCAGAAACAAAACAACATAATAGTGAAGGGGTGAGGGATTCCTCTTATATTAGTATGACAAAGATAAAAACACAAGAACAAATGTGGCAAAAAATAAATAAATAAAATACAAGACTTCTATGTTAAATTTTACATAGAACATAATGGACTAATTCAGAAAGACCTAATAGAAAACAAAAGTCATCCACTGACTTCATTTCTAGATTTGCCAAGTGTTTTCAGTGTAAACACACAGACACGAAACATACCTCAAGCAAGCAAGCACCAACAAAATGAAAAAATGGTAAGCAAAATTTCAAACAACATGACATTACTAAAAACCAGTAGTCATCAAGATGTTGTAGTGTTGATGTAAGGATAAATTAGATCAACAGGTTAAAAGTGTGTGTGTGTACAAAGTGTGTATGGAGTGTGTATAGAGTGTGTAGTGTGTGCTCATGTGTAGTATGTGTATATACAGTGTGTGTGTGGAGTGTGTGTGGAGTGTGTGTGTAGTGTGTGTGTAATGTGTATGTAGTGTGTGTGCTCATGTGTAGTATGTGTATATACAGTGCGTGTGTGGAGTGTGTGTATATAAAGTGTGTGTATAGAGTGCGTGTGTGTAGTGTGTGTATAGTGTGTGTAGAGTGTGTGTGTATATAGTGTGTGATAGTGTGTGTGTGTAGAGTGTGTGTGTCTTCCTCAGTGGTGTTAGGAAAGACAGCTTTATAAATAAGAGCACTGAATGTTTGAAGAAATGAACCCCGACACCTCACATCACTCACAGAAAACAACTGAAAATAGAACCTCCATTAAAGGTACAAGTTAATATTACAACATCTCAACAGAAAGGAAAACACGGGTCAAAATCTTATTTATCTTTATTTTAGGTGTATGAGTGCTTTGCCAGCGTGTGTCTATGCACAGGTGAACGCAGTGCCTGAGAAGGGGCATCAGATCACCTGGGACTGAAGCCGAGGGCGGAGAGCCACCCCTGAGCCATCCCTCCTGCCCAAAGACACAGATTCTCTCAGAGCACAAAAGGCACACGTAACTCTCAAGAACAGGAGCAAACTCCCCAGACACAGTCTGTGCTAGCAGAAGAGTCTCTGCATTTAATTGAACTGAAATAATGAATGTTCTTGGACTGAAATGGAGTTGAACAAGAAATCAGTAACAGAGATATAGTGAAAAATTCCCTAATATTTGACAGTTAAACACACTCCATACAATATATTGGTGAAGAACTTTAAAAAATGTATTTCCTAATTTTTTTTAAAGTTGCCTCCACACTGTTTATTACTCCGTTGTTTGTTTTTTTTTTTTTCTGGTTCTTCAAGACAGGGTTTCTCTGTGTAGCTTTGGCTATCTAGGAACTCACTCTGTAGACCAGGCTGGCTTCAAACTCACAGAGATCTACCTGCCTCTGCCTCCTGAGTACTGGGATTAAAGGCCTGCGCTTCCACTGCCCAGGAATACATCTTTGAGTTAAAAAAGAAAAAAAGGAAAATGCAGTGTGTCATCGAGCCCCTGGCTCACACCTTCAATCCCAGCACTCAGAGAAAGGGAGGTGGGTCTCTGTGAGTTCCAGCGAGATCCGTCAGAGACCTTGTCTCAAAATACAAGGTGGAAGGCCTACAAGATGGCTCAGTGGGTAAAAGCACTTGCTGCCAAACTCGATGTCCTGAATTCCGTCCCTGGGACTAACATGGCAGAAGGAGGGAGTTTACGCCCACAGACTGTCCTCTGATCGCTACCAACAGACCATGGCATGCACGTATGTGTATATACACTAATAATAAATGCACTTAAAAGAATATGGTGGGCAGCAAGAGGATGATACTCAATGTTGACGTCTGACCTGCAGAAAGAATATTTGTAACAAAATGCAACACACACACAGGGAAAGGAAAAAAAAAGACTCATAGGTTCATATCAATAATCTAAGAATTCTACTTTAAAAATACAGAAGCCAGACATGGGGACATGTTTGCAGTCTGAGCACTGGGAAGACAGGAAGAGAGTGCAAGACTGCCAGTCTGGTGCAGAGAGAGTCCCAGGCAAGACTACAGAGCAAATACACACACACACACAACACACACACACACGCACGCACGCACGCACACACGCACACACACGCACACGAGCACACGCACACGCACGCACACGCACACGCACACACACACACTAGAGCAAGACAAAAAGCATAAAGTATAACAAAGGCAGAATCTCTAAGGTATGACTGAGTCTATAAGAACAGATTACAAGCATTACAGTTTATGATTCCTTCCTAAAGCACGGAAAGTCAGACGGCCAGATTTCTAAGCTGTAAGATGTTTGCAGCACCTCTCCCCTGAACTGTGTAAGATGAAGTCTTCAGTTCTTTTCTTGCTCCCTTTCAACCCCAGTCCACAGAAATCGCCAATGTTAACAGTGCTGGGCAGTGGTGGTGCATGCTTTGAATCCAGCATTCAGAGAGGCAGAGGCAGGTGGATCTCTGTGAGTTCAAGGACAGCCTGGTCTATAGAGTGAGTTCTAAAACAGCCAGGACTATGCAGAGAAACCCTATCTCAAAAAACCGAAACCAAAATAAGACAAGAAAACTCCCAAACAAACAAAAAGCAGTGCACTGGTTTGTCCTCCCAAGTCATTTTTGCCTTGGCAGCTTTTTGACTATAATAACCCACTGAGTTTAGATGCATGCGCTCCATCCCTTCTCCTTTGCGAACATCAGTCTGTGAGTGCTCGACAAACAACTGTTTCAGGGCGATTTATTTATTTATTATTTGAGAGAGAGGTTTCACTGAGTTTCTCGGGTTTACCTACAACTGGCTGGTTGGGATTGGCTGCGTACACTTGATGACCCTCCTGCCTCGTCACTTGAGTGCTGGAATCGGATACGCACCACCATGCCCAATTCACTGAAAACTCCACATAAATAACACGGTAGAACTCTAACAGCCCACCTGCACAGCTTCACTGGCTAAGCCCAATCACAAAGATGCGTAGGCACATAGCCTATCTCGACTAACATGTGGACGTTCTAGAGAGGGCATCCCTTTGACGCTGACACAGACAGCCCAGCACTCTGGACTCTAAACCACACTGACCCTGAGGCCACCTTCTCATACTTACGTCATTCTCGCCAGTGACTCAGCACAGTGGAGGTTAAGGTGCCTTTGAATCTCTGGGTGAATCTGCTAGACATGTCCCAAGAGCCTTGTGGGAACATCCCCAGACGGGACAGTAGCCTAAGGAGCACAGAGCCCAGTCCCTTCAACCAAGGTCAAATCAGCACCAGAGCTCAAGGGCCCTCAGGGTTCTCTGGCTTCCTGCCCAGGTCTCTCTCAGTTACTGTGCACAGCTCCTACAATCTAATCTAATCTGTGTCTGCACCACAAGAGGTGAACTCTCAGTGTGCTAGCTCTTTCCAGAGAAAGCATTAAAAGCATCTAAGGTTTAAGTGATTACTCTGACCTTGAAATAGAAACCTACAGAAGATTCCTTTTTAATTAGGACATCTGCCTCCGGTTAAAGAAACAACGCCATGGATGGTAGGCATATTAGAATCTCTGATGCATTCTTTTTATTTTCCAACATGTCAAAAATGATTTTCTTCTTTTGACTAAATTTAATTTCAACTGGCAATGCTGCTTCCAGCTCTATGAGATGCCCTAATTCCCCTTTCTGCCACTTCAGTACAACCCTACTCAGTACTTCCTAATGTCAGATGAACTGGACTCACTATCTCAGGTACAACAATGGCCTGTAAGACTCCAAACAAGGCTCTTGAGGAGACGACTTTTAAGCACTCTTGCTTTAAGGGAGCGAGGTGGAAAAAAGTAGACTTCACTTTATTTAAATGTAAGCCCAGAACAGGGCAAACACTTTCCAGAGATGCTGCCATTCTGCACTAGGCTTCTTGACAAAGATCTCAGAGAATATCTTTGGATGGCGGCTTTCTTGGGACTGCCTTCTTCAGATGAATTGTAAAGTGTAACAAATGTCCTTATCTGCCGATACAATAAAGCCAAATTCTGATTAATCAAAACTATCAGGGTTCCAGAACAAGCTGCACACGCCACAGACACTGAACCTGACGAGTGCACATGGAGAAGGCAGCTCAGGCTCAGGCTCCGTGTCCCCACAGCACCTCACGCGTCTTTCATTATCAGGCAAACTTTCTTTAAAAATGATGACTCACTAATCAACGCCTCTCTTTTCTTGCAAAAATGAAACATGTGCACACCACGATTTCTAGCTCGGATTTCTCTAACATGATGAAGGGGTTAAACTGGTGAGCTGTCTGGGTGCAACGCCTGGCTTCGTCTCAGAACCTCTCTTCCCACCTTATACTGTTTGAACTAAACCCAATACCAATGTTTTGGTTTTTTTTTATTTAAAATTTATTGTAATGGGGTCTGCGCAAAATGAGGGAGGGGAAGGGGGGAAACATGCAAGGGACACAGGAACATGATGACATGGCCAGGGCCACAGCGTCTGTTGTGGGAAAGAGGAGAAAAGACCAGGGCTGGAGCTGGGGCGGAAGAGGGAAGGGGGAAGACATGGTGGCTGCATTCCCCCACCTCCAGGAAGCACCTCTTGTCCCTGGCTCTCCTCCTTTACCCTGGCCCCCTAAGATTCCATCTCTCTTGTTCTGCCTCTGGCCCTAGTGGCTCCTTCTGATGCTCCCCTTGGCTTTTCCCTGGACATACTCCAGTAGATGTTAGGGTTTAGTCACTCCACCTTGCTGAAAGTATCCCTCTGCCTTCCCTGGTTCTGCCCCTCAATACCACTGCAATACCAATGTTTTAAGTGCCCCTTCCCTAAGCATCTTTTCAAAGCATCTACATGAGATTATCACTGGAATAAAACTTAATTTATTTATCTTTACATATTGTTGGATTATACAGTTTTCATTAATTTATGTCATCAAATTGGCAAGTCCAAATGGGATGGATGGACACACTGTAAATAAACCAGGTGAATTGTGGAAGGTACAACCTTAAGATAGAAGCAAAGCACGATAGGAAAACAATCCCCTGGGCGTGTGCATTCGGCTGAATGTAGCCAGCAAGGTTTCCAGAGGGCCCCTGGGGAACCTGAGCAGAGCTCAGCAGAGAGCCCTTCCCTGTGTGCCTCGTTTGCTTCAGGCACCAAGCGCCTCTTTTTGCTTTTAGAGTCCCCTTCAGAACCTCCTCAAGGGCTAGTGGGACCAGGGGTTCACCTCTTTCCTTTTGCTCTATAATACAGATATATCTAAGTTATCACTGTTCCATTAACAAAGTAATTAATACTAAGATATTAATAACTTCCTTTTGAACAGAATTGTGAAATCTTATAATTATTTCACTAAGTATATATATATAACTATATCACTCAGTATAACTCCTATAATGACAGAAGATAGCAAATTTATTCTGTGAAAATCCAGACAGTAAATATCTTAGGCTTACAACATGACCATCTTATATCTTCTTTGTCTTGTCTCATACCTGTAGTTTGCCTACTCGGGCAGTGGGGGAGGTGTACCAGACAGAACCGTACTTTTCCAGATAGTTAGTGTGTACACCAGCTAACATCTGCTTTAAAGCCTTGTAATAATATGCCAGCCACACGTAGGTGTGCTTTGTGTGACGACCTGATTCAATCCACACGGCCTCTTACTCCACACTTACTGTTCTTACTACTTGTACTTTGAATACGATTATTACTATGAACTAAACACAAGTGTTCAAATTTTAGCTGGGAAGATAACATGGTTCAGAATTTCTATCATAATATAAAAAACTAAGCAGGAACAAGTCAGATTTTAAATCCTTAGGAAACTGCTTTTCTATTAATTCAAATTTCCTTCTTACTGTTAGGTGGACGAAACAGACCATAAATGAAAACCAGAACTGTCATAACGTACAAACCTGAGATGTATCTCAGGGGTTAAGAGCACTGGCTGCTCTTCCAGAGGACCTGAGTCCAGTTCTTCATGCCCACATGGTGGCTCACGAACCTAACGTTCTAGCTCCAGCTCTTCAATGGCCTCTTAGTCAGTGCACACAGAGGCCAGATGCAAGCGCTAGCAACAAGCTGCAAACGGTCATGGTCATGGGTTCTGCTCCCCTCTGCAGCAGGAACAGCTTTAGGAATCCACAAGCAGAACTCTGGTGCCCATATGGCCTCAAGAAAAAAACTGGGTACAAAATGAAGTCAAATTTTAAAAGTGTTGACAAAAGACAGACGACAGCCACACAAAATTGCATATACACGCGCTGCACACACACAAACACACATACACACACAGCACGGTTTAGGAAATGCATACCTACGACATGGAAAACATATTACCTATTCTCTATTAAGTTCTGTGTTCTGGCACAATAACCAGGTTTTATTAGAATTCAGAAAGTGCTAAGCGTAGTTATGAGTGTCTATTACCCCAGTAGTCAGGAGACTGAGGTAAGAGAATTTGAGTTTGAGGTTCATCCGGGATATATAGCTAAACTTTGGCAATAATAACAATGATGACAATGACGATAATATAAATGAGGGAAAGTATTTATATGTATGTACCTATGATTTACAAAGTACATGTTTCCAGAGAGGAAACATCAAATCCTGAGAATAAACAGTCTCATTCAATGGCAACTAAGAGGCAGGGCACTGCTGTCGGTTAGCTGTCGGTTAGCTGTCGGTTAGCTGTCGGTTAGCTGGCCAGTCAACGGGATCTCTGAGTTTGGGAGATCGTCCTGCAGTCTAACATGCTGCCAAGGGATCCTGAGTCTTGAACACTGCTTCTTGGGCTGAGATTGCTTAGCGGATAAAGTGCTTGTCATACATGGATAAGACTGAAACCCAAGACCAATGGCGGTACTCCCAAGGCAGAGATGATGGCCCCTGGAGACGGTTCAGCCTGAAACCCCAAATCAGAGTGGAACGTGATCAAGGCACTCAATAAAATATATACTATTCATGTAGAAATTATATTACTATAATACCTATAAAATAAAAAACCTGCATTTAACTACATTTTCTGTGACAGTGGATTTTAAACATATTTTAGGCAGAACATTTTCTTCTGATTAAGTCTTAAGCTTCATGTGATTCTGAGCAGATCTGCTGAAGCTGACACTAGTGCATGTGTGAGCTGCAGGCACGAAGCCGGTCTGACGCCACCTGAGCGGCGACTGTGGAGCCCTGTGGTCTGCAGGACTGACACAGGAACAGCGCTGCTCTTCTCTGCTGCGACACCACAGCTCAACCAACCAACGTCCTTACCTGTGAGCGCGGAAACTCTGTCCATCAACACAGATACCAATGTCTGGACAACACTGCTTCACATACAGTTTCAATAAATCTTCTCCTAATTCAGACGCAGGCTCCAGGTCATAGTTATCTTTAAAAGAGAAGACAAAAAGTAGCTCCTTTAATATAAACATCACTAAATTTCATTTTCTAATGTTTCCAAATAGTTTTCTTCATCCTTAATTCAATATAAAGTAGAATTTAAATCATTTATATTTCCTACTTCGAAATATGTATTAAATATAAATATACCTTAAAATACAGTTAGATTCAAATATATCAATACTATATGCCCAAACAAACCTACTTCATGAATAACTGAATTAGCAAGAGAAATTTCTGCAACATTAGTCTTTTCTAATATTCAGATCCTTACCCCTAAACTACAGCTTGGACACTGACTGACTGACCTCTGTAAAGGCCTGCACACAGGGTGGTTCTCCTGGGGATACTGCAGTCACTGTCGGGGTGGGAACAAGAGGGAGGCTCTAAATTCACTTGAAATCAAGAGTCAGACCCTTGCTTCTCTTCCCCGTTGTAGGGATAAGTCCCGCCCCTTAGGGGGCATGTTCGCCTCGGGCTAATGTTTGTTTATATATTTGGCTTCTGCTTCTGCTTTCATGGTCTCCGCGGGAACAGTGGTTCTGTAAGTCTATTAAAGCTACATATATATATATATTTACAATCTGTCTGTATTCGTTTATGCCGCTACATTTTGGCATCCAACTTCGGGCTATTTTGCCCCCGTCTCAAGCGGGTAGCCCGCTAGCTAACACAGCACCCTCCTGGGTGCTGTTTTTTAGTTCGTGACTCAGACCCAAGTGCCGAGTCTGAGACACACTCGGACACACAGGCCCATTCTGCCTGCCTTGGCTAAGTTTGCAGTGGAACCGCACTGCCTGAATTAGCAGAAGCTCAAGTATCTGCGGTTTTGCTACAAAAGCCGCCACAG
>NC_022027.1:56809270-56813850 GCF_000317375.1 Microtus ochrogaster | reverse complement strand
TGTGCATGCGCGCAGTGCAATACAGTACAGTACAGTGCAGTGTTCACAGAAGCCGGGCATTGGCTCACCAACATCTGGAGTTACTGGTAGTTGTTTGTGAGTCACAAGATCTGTGTGCTGGTATTTCAGCTGTAGGAGTTCCCTCGTAGAGTTTTGGGGGTCACACACACACACATGTATATGTATATATATATTATCATATCACCTGCAAATAATGGTGCTTTGACTTCTTCCTTTCCAATCTGTGTTCCCTTGATTTCCTTCAGTTGCCTTGTTGTTCTAGCCAGAACTTTAAGCACTGTATTGAATAGGTATGTAGACAGTGGACAATCTTATCTTGTTCCTAATTTTAGTGGAGTTCCTTTGAGTTTCTCTCCATTTAATTTGATGTTGGTGATTGGCTTGCTGTATATTGTTTTTATCATGTTTAGGTATGTCCCTGTATTTCTGATCTCTCCAAGACTTTTATCATGAAGGGGTGCTGGATTTTGTCAAAGGATTTTTCAGCATCTAAGGAGATGATCGGTTTCACCTATTGAATTCAGTTTCTTTATATGGTGGATTGCATTGAGAGTTTTCTATGTTGAACCATCCCTGCATCTCTGGGATGAAGCCGACTTGGTCATGGTGGATGATCGTTCTGATGTGTTCTAAGGTTTGGTTTGCCAGCATTTTATTGAGTATTTTTGTATCAATGTTCATGAGTGAAGCTGGTCTGTGTAATTCTCTTTCTTTGTTGAGTCTGTGTGGTGTGGCTATCAGGTGACTATGGCCTCACTGAAGGAATTTGGCAATGTTCCTTCTGTTTCTATTTTACAGAATAATTTGAAAAGTACTGGCATTAGTTCTTCTTTAAAACTCTGGTAGAATTCTGTGTTAAAATTGTCTTGCCCTGGGCCAGACGGAAGGATCTCCCAGGCTCATGGACTGGCAGGATTAACATAGTAAAAATGGCCATCTTAGCAAAAGCAATCTACAGATTCAATGCAATCCCCATCAAAATCACAACTCAATTCTTTACAGACTTTGAAAGAATAATATTCAACTTCATAAGGAAAACAAAAAATCCAGGATAACTAAACAATTCTGTACAATAAAAGAACTTCCGGAGGTATCACCATCCCTGATTTCAAGCTCTACTACAGAGCTACAGTAATAAAAACCACATGGTATTGACATAAAAACAGACAAGTGGATCAATGAAATGGAATCAAAGACCCAGGTGTAAATCCAAACACCTATGGACACTTGATTTTTGACAAGAACCCAAAAGTGTACAATTAAAAATAGCTGGTCTAGCTAGATGCTGGCATGTAGAAGAATGAAAATAGATCCATGTCTATCACCTTGCACAAAACTCAAGTCCAAGTGGATTAAAGACCTCAGTATAAATCTAGATACACCGAACCTGATAGAAGAGGAAGTGGAAAATATCTCAAACGCACTGACACAGGAGACAACTTCCTGAACAGACACTGAGAGTGACAATTAACAAATGGGACTCGTGAAATTGAAAAGTTTCTGTAAGGCAAAGGACACCATCGATAAGACAAAACGGCAGCCCACAGAATGGGAAAAGATCTTCACCAGCCCCATATCCGATAGAGGGTTGATTTCCAAATTATATAAAAAACTCAAGAAACTAGGTATCAACAAAGCAAATAATCCAATTAAATGGGATGCAGATCTAAACAGAGAATTCTCAAAGAAGAATCTCAAATGGCAGAGAAACACTTGAGGAGATGTTCAACATCCTTAGTCATAAGGGAAATGTGAATCAAAATGACTCAGACTCCATCTTACACTTTGAATGGCTAAGAACAAAAATACAAGTGACATCTCCTGCTGGAGAGGATGCTGGTGGGGATGCAAACCTGTACAGCCACTTTGGAAGTCAGTGTGGTAGTTTCTCAGAAAACTGGGAATCAGCCTACCACAAGCCCCAGCTATCACGCTCTTGGGCATACACTCCAAGGACGCTCAATCATACCAAAAGGACACGTGCTCAACTATGTTCATAGCAGCTTTATTTGTAACAGCCAGAACCTGGAAACAACCTGGATGCCCCTCGACCAAGGAATGGATAAAGAAAATGTGGTACATTTACACAGTGGAATATTAATCAGTTGTTAAAAACAAGATCACCAGGAAATTTGAAGGAAAATGGATAGCACTAGATAAAAATCCCAAACAAACCCTTTCCTTCCAAGCTGCTCTTCTTCAGAACACCTTATCACAGCAACAGAAAAGTTACTAACACAGGAGCCAAATGCCCCGAGTTCATGGTGCCTAGCTCCTCCGTGCTCTTTCTCACATTAGGCTATCCCACCCCAAAATACAGGCGTGAAACTTCCCACCAGCCCCTAACACGTAAAGGTCTGATATCTTCCTCTGCTCTTGGTATTTCTCTGGACTCTCTGCTCTGCCCATGCCCACCAGCCCCTAACACGTAAAAAGTCTGATATTTCCCTCTGCTCTTGGTATTTCTATGGACTCTCTGCTCTGCCCATGCCCACAGGGTGACTCTTTTACTTTGACTCCAAGTTATCCCTTTCAGGAATCCTCTCCAAACGTTAGAGAGAAGTCTTTATGTTACGACTCCATCTGTGTTGCTTCTGGTTTTAATGCTTTTCACGGCAGGCTGGATGATGACTCCTATGGTCTCAGCACCTTCTAAAAGCTGACTTCTGAAGGGAACAACTGTGTGTGAGCTCCTTTCACAAGCCAGCCTGCCAGGCCTCTCCTCCTTCTTTGTCTAAAACAATCTCTAAAACTGTCCAGTTTGCTCTGAGTGCTAATTCATGAATTGTTCTTTGTTCAGCTAAACTTAGCTAAATTTACTTGATCTAAATGGTTTCTCTTAACAAGCATATCTGATGAGGACTGGTCCCTTAACAGATTTCTACTAACCAAGTTCAGTGTAGAAACGACAATGAAAAACTATGTGTACACTCTGAAGGACCCAGACCCAGCCACTCCGCGGCTCATCAACTGATACACCCGGGTCCAACCGGATCCTCACAACCGATTTCTAGCAAAGCGTCCAGAGCACAATCAAACCAGTTCAATAACCCTATGGGGCTGGAGGGATCAGTGGTGGAGAACATGCTGCTCTCCCAGGACTCGGGTTCAGATCCTAGCACAAACACAGTGGCTCACAACCAGTTGGGGCTCCAGTTCCAGGGGATCCAACGCCTTCACACACATAACATAAAAAAAGCAACATTTAAAAAACTCCTATTGCTCATTTCATTTCTCCTAGAGCAAACCTCAGTCTCCAGCCCTGTGCGGTCGGCTCCACACCCTACAGTAAACCTCAGTCTCCAGCCCTGTGCGGTCAGCTCCCACAGCACTTGACTCCCCACTGCCTTCCTGACTGCAGTGCCTATGACTTTACTTCTACATTGAACTTTCCACCTATCTCCAACCTGGGACATTGTCACCTTCAGGCTTCCTTTCGCCAAGACACCTCAATGGCTAGCCTCCCTATCTTATACAAATTTTCAACCATCACTTATTCAATGAAGTTGAACCTGATGATCATATAAAAATTACATTGCCACCATTATCCTTCCCAGACCCTTTCTCTATCATATACACCATCGTTTCCATTTCTTTACCATGTTTGCTGTCAATCCTGGCCCACAATAAGTTCTCCAACCAGAACATAAGGTACAAAGAGCTGGAAATATATTTCAGCTAGAACAGTGCCTGACAAGCAGATCCTCAGTCAATACTTAGTGAATAGTGTATTAACTAATACATGCATATCTAAAGCTACACACACATCCAATACTGCACACGCACCCGGTACTGCACAAGCATCTGGTACTGCACACGCATCCGGTACTGCACATGCACCCGGTACTGCACAAGCATCCGGTACTGCACACGTACCCGGTACTGCACAAGCATCCGGTACTGCACACGCATCCGCTACTGCACACGCATCCGCTACTGCACACGCATCCGGTACTGCACACGCATCAGAAGAGCTAAGCAAGCAAGGGGAGATGCTATTTCTACAATTCCTTCAAAAATGTAAGCCACATAATTTAATGGGAAATATGAAAAAGATTTCTTGACAGAAATAGAAAATCAAGTTAATTTCAATGGTTACCCTAAGTACTAAGTATCACAACTTTCATCAGTGTACCCCAATATTCTACTGAATTTGAAAACACTGCAGCAGTGGGCATAAAATATATACTTGGTCCTAATCCCCCTAGTTCCTGGAGAGCTCCTAAGATTCTCAGAATTCTTTGAGTGATAAAAGCGTCTTTGTTATTATCCATAAATCAGCACTTTAGACTTCATCTACTTTAGGCTATCTAGATTGCTGCCCCTAGATAACCTCAAGATGGAAGTCTCTAGAAAGACTGAACTCCTCCAACCACTGGGCAGTGCAGGACTAGAGATCAAATTATCTGAATGCTGGAGATATGAAAATGCTCTCGGGGGTACAGCTCAGTAACAGTCTTCAGCAATAATAGCCTACAGGAGCAAGGTCCTACACTCATTCCCTAGCACCACCAAAAGGAAAAGAGAACACCACAAAGAGAGGAAGGGAGAGGAGGGGG
>NC_022027.1:56807489-56809045 GCF_000317375.1 Microtus ochrogaster | reverse complement strand
AAGGAAGGAAAGTGATTGAAAAACAATTCCTTTCATATAGGGATGAAGGCATCAACAGATTTTGGTATCCTGGATGAGAGAAGGCCCTAGGACCAATCCTCTGTGAATAACAATCCTCCCATAATCTCTACTTGCATCCCTTCCTGTGCCCTAAGCTTTCCCATTCCCATACCATATAAGCACAGGCCCCACTTTTTCCTGTTTCCAGGCACAGCCAGTCACGTTTACTCTGCAGGGACTCCTCTCTTGAGGTAGCTTTGTTGTGTTAATTCCCCCCCCCTTGGGATTCAACTAAAGTGTACTACTTCAGAGCCTGACTGCATAGGCCCACACAGGTCTGTATTCCTGCTAAAGGCAGGAAGATGGCAAGTATAAGGCCTGCATGGGCTTTGGGGTGAGTTCAAGGACAGCTAAAGTAACTTAGACACTGTCTCAAAAGCATAAGGAGGCTGGGGTTACTGCTTAGTGTTACCTGCCCAACAGTGTAAACTCCCTGATCCCTAGAATAAAACAAAACAGAAGTTACCTCCACCATCAACTTCCTCTGGAAGAGGGAGCCCAAGTTAGACAACTCAGTTACACAACCCACACTCGTTCACCTGGCTCTGCCTCAAGGCTCAGGGAAGGAACACCGTTTTAATGTACACAAAATAGGCACACAATTAAAAGACGTGGTGAGCAGCGACCAGAATGACATCTCAGGAGTTAAGATACAGAGCTGGCAGTGCACATTTCTTTGGGGAAAGCATCAAGTAATTAACAGGACTATAACTCCGTGCAGAAGGGATCCTAATGTTTTCCTGGCGTAATGGAGAAAGGGGTCGAGGGGTAGATGAGCCTTTTCAAGAACTCCGGTGTGGCCTTGCAGAGCTCTATCAACAGGACGACCAGCTGTCAGACACGGACTTGTCTGTGTGGCATTTGTCCCTTATAATCTCTGGGTATTAACAACAAAATCATCCATCTGTAACCACTTCTTAGGGTTTACAGAGACTAAATGAGACTAAACATATGAATGGGCCTACTTCAAAATCAAGAATGTTCGTTTATTCATAATTAGGTATTGTGAATGTAAAAAGAAAGAATTTTAACCAGGATTCAATCAGTTTGGTTGTTCCCTGCACAGGAAGGGTAATGTGAGGCCTCTTTACAGTGCTGCATGGACTTGACGGCAGATTCCTGGCACTAAGGTGTTCCATGAACAACAGCAGGTCTACTCTATGATCCAGAGCTGAAAAGTCGGCCTAAGTAATCTCTCTATCAAGTAATAGCTAACTCTCACTGACTCCCAACTGCAATCCACAAGAACACTCACCATACGCACGCGCCAACACCACGTGCTGTAGTACCTACGCGCCAACACCACACACGCTGTAGTACCTATGCGCCAACACCACATGTGCTAACACCATACACGCTGCTAACACCATACGTGCCAACACCACACGCGCCAACACCACACGCGCCAACACCACACGCGCCAACACCATACGTGCCAACACCATACGTGCCAACACCACATGTGCTAACACCATACGTGCTAACACCACACGTGC
>NC_022027.1:56795841-56807283 GCF_000317375.1 Microtus ochrogaster | reverse complement strand
CGCTAACACCATACGTGCCAACACCATACGTGCTGTAGTACCTATGCGCTAACACCATACATGCTGTAGTACCTACCGCCAACACCACACGCTGTAGTACCTACGCGCCAACACCACACGTGCTAACACCACACGTGCTAATACCATACATGCTAACACCACATATGCTAACACCATACGTGCTAACACCATATGTGCTAACACATGTGCTAACACCATACGTGCTAACACCACATGTGCTAACACCATACGCGCTAACACCATACGCGCTAACACCATACGTGCCAACACCATACGTGCCAACACCATACGTGCTAACACCATGCGTGCTAACACCACACGTGCTAACACCACACGCGCCAACACCATATGTGCTAACACCACACGTGCCAACACCATATGCGCCAACACCACACGCGCCAACACCACACGTGCCAACACCATACGCGCTAATACCACATGTGCTAACACCATACGCGCCAACACCATACGCGCTAACACCATACGTGCCAACACCGTACGTGCTGTAGTACCTATGTGCTAACACCATACGCCCCGTAGTACCTCTGCACAGTGACCACTATGTACAACTTACTTATGTGTTGTTGACCACTAGAATGAGAAGCGGTAACGTGGAATTGTATGTAACCACAGGAGCGTTTCCCTTTCTACATGCTCAGTAAACAACAACAGAACCGGGAGCAGCTTGACAAGCTGCTTTTCTCTACTACATCAGAATATAATTAAGTTCATGGTTATAAAGTATATAAAATCCAGCAAAGTATCTCACCACTGGAAATAAAACTGCCGCCTCCACCAGTAAAATCCTCTTGAGTTTCGCACTTCCCAAGGAAAGAATCAGACAAATTTCCACACTCCTGAAAGCCAACGTCGGGCTTCTTTTCTGGCATGACACTTCCCACTTTCATTTTTTTGAGAATTTCCTCTTCATAACTTTTTATGCTTTTGTTTGACGAATATACAATCCTAAAAGACAAAATATAAAATATTAATTAAAATAAAGGTGATTCCTTTTTACTGGTCTTTTTGTTTGAGACACAGTCTCTTGTACCCCAGGCTGGTTTTGAACTCCCTATGTAGCAGAGGGTGACCTATGAACGTCTGACCTCTCATGTGCTGGCGTTACAGGCATGTATCACCATGTCCAGGATGTAGCATAGTAACACGCGTGAGGCCCTACAAACAAACAGAAAACCAGGACTAGATGGCCTCATTGCTAGACCTTACCAAATTTTTAAAGATTAACATGAATCTTTCACAATTTTTTTTTCCAAAAACCAGAAGGGAAACATGTTCCAATTCATTCTGTACAGACAGTATTGCTGGTATAAAAGCAGACAAAGTTATAGATAAGCCACTGTTCATTCTTAGTATAAGAAAAACACACGCAGCTGGGCATGGTGGCGCACGCCTTTGATTCCAGCACTTGGGAGGCAGAGGCAGGAGGATCTCAATGAGTTCTGGGCCAGTGATGTCTATAGAGCAAGTTTCAGGACAGCTGGGGCTACATAGAGAGACCCTGCTTTAAAAAAGAAGGGAAAGGAAAGGAAAACACTCTCAACAAAACAGCAGCAACATATAAAAGGATTACAGAGTATAGCCCATGACATTGTACTGCAGGAATTCAGGAGTGGTTAAACAAAAGAAAATCAGTACTATATACTATATAGACAGAATAAAGGACAAAACCACATAGGAAACCACATCGCTAAGGCAGAAACTTAGCACTAAGCATGATGAGAACTAAGATGGATGAGCTAATGGTTATCGATCCGAGGGGCCGGGGAGCTGGCTTGGTGGGTAAGAGCACTTGCTGCACATGCATGAGGACCAGAGTTCAGATTCCCAGGCCACACATAAAAGGCCAATCATGGCTGCAAATGCCTATAACCAAAGTTAGTGGGTGCAACAGGTGCATCCTGGGAGTTTGCTAGCTGGCCAGTCAAGCCAAAACAGCAAGTTTCCAATTTGGTAAGAAACTTTGTCTCAAGTGAATAAGTGGAGTTGGAGAGGAAAATGCTGATGTCCTCCTCTGGCCCCTGCAGGCAAGGCACAGGTGAGTGCATCCATGCACTGACATGCCACGCAGGGCCATATGGGAAAGCCAGAGTTGGTCAGGAGGTAGGAGAACAAGGAAGCACAGACTGAAGGCCTCACTTGTGGCTTCTGTTGTGCGAGTGGGGTGAGGCGGCACGTGAGCAGGGCTAAGATCTGGTGCTTTGGATAATGCAGGCACATGAGTAAAGGCTGTGCTCTTGCCATCTGCTTCCTGGCCTGGGACATGGTGGGGGGGGTGCTAAAATGTAAGAACCAGGTGGAGAAGAGAAGGTCTGATTGGCTGGTCTGCAAATCAAAGGTGTGCTCAAGGCAAATCACCTGCTGCACGAGGAGGAGTCAGCTGACCCTGGAAGGGGCAGTCTCTCCTGAAATGCAGAGACTCCAGACAGCAGAGCACCAACACTACATGCTCAATGTGATCTCCGAAATACGTTCTTAAAGGGTCCATGGTTAGTGCTGAGAGGCATCCGCTGTAACCTCAGACAAGAGGATCACCTGAGCAGAGCTCAGGACAGACTGAGCAACACAGATAGATTGCCTCTCAATAAATAATTAATAAAAATACAAACATAGCTGGAACATGTACCTCGGTGGCAGAATTTATGCTTAACATGAACAAAGCCCTGGGTTAAACACCCACCCGAAATGCAGAAAACACAGCTAATAAAAGAGAGAGAAGACAGGAGACCTCTGTGCTGTGTCAGCAGCTGAACTGGCTGGCACTTGAGCTACCGGCTCTGCCACTGTTGGACTGAAGACTCCAAGGCCCCTTTCTTTCTCTTTCACAACATACACAGGTTAAAACTTCTTGGGAAATCGAAGCTATTTTGTGATCTTGGTGTGAGCCTTAAGCTTTCAGAGGACACCAAGTCAGAGTTTAAACCCTGTACACTCCTGAGTGCACGCCAATGTACACTGTAGAGTCAGCAGTTCAGGGGAAAGGATAGCCACTAAAAACAAGTGAATTTCATACAGCAAAAATTCAAAATTCTGTTTTATCATAATTTCAATTTTTAAAAAAAGTCTAAATCAGCTGGGCAGTGGTGGCGCACGCCTTTAATCTCAGCACTCGGGAGGCAGAGGCAGGTGGATCTCTGTGAGTTCCGAGGTCAGCCTCCTCTACTGGAGCGAGTTCAGGGACAGGTTCCAAAGCTACAGAAAAACCCTGCCTCAAAAAACCAAAAATAAAATAAAATAAAGCAACAACAAAAAAATAGTCTAAATCAGACCAAGCACGGTAGTACATGTCTTTAATATTCAGCATGCAGGAGGCAGAGACAGACAGCCTGTGAGTTTAAGTCCAGTCTAGTTTACATAGCTAGCTCCAGGCCAGTCAGGGCTATAGGCCCTGGAAGACCCTGTTTCAAAAAAAGAAAAAAGGAAATCTAAATCAATGTTTTCTATTATAATATGCCCTTTAGTTTAGGATGCATGTTAATGAGAAATTTCAATGTAATCTGCTAAAAAAATTTGGGGCCAATATATAAGCACTTTCTATCCGCAAAGCCCTGCTGAGCTATCACGTGTGAACTGACATGTATCTGACAGTCCAGTTCCAAGAGCTTGTATGACACAGACACATGACTACTGGCATTCATGGGTTATGAAATCCCTAGAGTGGATCCCACAGACACACCATGGCTACTGGCATTCATAGGGTTATTAAATCTCTAGCACGGTTCCCCATGAAAGGGAGCAAAGTACAGAGCAAGCTGTCCTGACTTCCTTATGCTGAGAAACGGAAGCTGAGAGGAACTGCGAGGCGGAGCTCTCTTCATCCCCGCACACCACCACTGAGTCAATCTTGGTGTGTAACACAATCTTTTCTTGCATTTCTTTCTTTTGAGACCAGGTTTCCACTGTGTAGCCTGGCTGTCCTTGAATTCACTACGTAGACCAGGGTGGCCTCAAACTCACAAGACCCACCTGTCTCTGCCTCCAAAGTGCTGCGATGAGAGGTGTGTGTTACCACGGCTTGCCTCTTCCCTATCATTTATATATGTATAATCACATATATAATTTCACGTCCATGCATGTTGTGCATGCATTTGTGTCTGCACCCCATGTGTGTGCCTGGTGCCTATGGAGGTCAGAAGAAGGTGTTGGATCCCCAGGAACCAGAGTTAGGATGGTTGTGAGCCACCGTACACATGCTTGGAATTGAACCCAGGGCTTCTGCAAGAGCAGTCAGTGCTCTAAACCACTGAGCCATCTCTCTAGCCTCCTTCCCCATCACTTTTAACGAGAGCAAATAAAAGCTAACACTAATGTAATATCTCCTATTGCTGAGATCACAGAAATATACACAGCAACTGGCTGAGGACCAGTCTTGAGTATATCTTTGCCAATACTAAGCCACTAATATTAACAGAACAGTTTAAATGAATAGGTTTTCCTTAGATTACATAAGGAAAGTATGCACAAATATTTTTAAAAAGCCACTGTTTATCACATTCAAATGTAAGAGGAAAGCAGACGAGGCACTTACTGTAAAAATGCTCTCAGTTCTGAAGCGTCAACATTGTCCACAGGAACAAGCTCATTTGTTAAGCCACTTGGCGTCTGTCCATTGACGTGGAAATAAAAGCCAGGAGCTCTGGCTAGCAGGACTGCCCTGTGCACTTTGAACAGAGAGCCACCGACAGAAAGAACAGTGTCCGTGTGAATCTCTTCCCTTAAAAGCCTGTTAGGGAAAACGGTTACAGTTGGGTTAGTGACCTTAAAACAGATAATGGGTTTAAAACAACCCACAAACCTAGAAAAACATAAGTAAATAGCAGAGGCCGAGCGAGATGGCTCGGACGGCGAAGGAGCTCCTCACGTAAAGCTGGCCAATCACGGTTGGAGAAACCAACCTTACAGAAACAATTTAATAGAAAACCTGGATTTGTTTGAGTTCATTTTAAAGAACACTACACTTAATACTGGTTCTGACTCTGATTTCCTTAAAATTTAATCAAAACAAAGAGGATTTCACTTTTTTAAAAAAGTAAAAACATCTGAAAATATTTTCTTAATTCTACTAATACATCTTATTTTCTGCCACTGTTCTGGCTATTTTTATGTCAATGACACAGCTGGAGTCCTCTGAGAGAAGACAACATGATTGAGAAGATCTGGGAGGCTGAGCAAGCCATGGAGAGCAAGGAGTAAGCAGCACCCTTCACGGCCTCCACATCAGCTCCTGCCCTGTGTGAGTTCCTGTCCTGACTTCCTTCTATGAGAATACAATGTGGAAGTAGAAGCCCAATAAATCTTTTCCTCCCCTAGCTGCTTTGTCATGGTGTTTCTTCACAGCAATAGAACCATAACTAAGACAGCTATTTACACTGATTTTCCTTTAAAATGTACCTTCTAGAGTTTTATAATGGAAATACAGAGCAGAAAGTTAACTTAGCTTCTGACTATCAATGAATCAACTGTTCAAAAATCATACTTAAACAGAACCAAAAATGTATACAGTCTGCACCAAGAAACAAGACATAACAATAGATAATTCAGGGAGATGGGGAGAGAGAAGAGAGAAGGGGAGGATTGGGGAGAGCTTGGGGGAGTGGGATGGTTGAGATGGAGGAAGGGTGGATATGAGAGCAGGGAAGAGGATATCTTAATTAAGGGAGCCATTTTAGGGTTGGCAAGAGACTTGGCTCTAGAGGGGTTCCCATGTGTCCAAGGCGATGTCCCCAGTTAGTTCCTTGGGCAGCTGAGGATAGGGAACCTGAAATGACCCTATCCTATAGAAATACTGATGAATATCTTGCATATCACCATAGAACCTTCATCCGGCGATGGATGGAGATAGAGACAGAGACCCACACTGGAGCACTGGACTGAGCTCCCAAGGTCCAGATGAAGAGCAGAAAGAGGGAGAACATGAGCAAGGAAGTCAGGACCGCAAGGGGTGCATCCGCCCACGGAGACGGTGTGGCTGAGAGAAACTGTCACACTTTTGTTAATCACCAAATCTGAAATGCAGCCTTGGGTGTCAAGAATGTGACATTTACACACTTTCCCATCCCCACCAAACAGAGTTAATCATGCTGTAATCTATTATTCAAAAATGACACTCAGGAGATAAACCCACTTGAATCCCTAGTGCACGCATGTCCTTATAGCGAAGCCCACTGATTTCATGAGCACATAAACTGGAAAATAGAAGATTTCATCATCTATCTATTTGCCTCTTTTTACTAACTATGTATTTCTGCTCTCTACAAACTTAAATACTGTGTCTCACTAACCACATCACCGGTATCATCAAGATATGATTCTCAGAGGACTTCTGTATTGCAGAATGTAACAGGCAATCACACCAGAGTACCACAGGAGGATCATGGACTGGGTAAAGAGACCCATTGCCGTGAAAGCTTGGAAAGCAGCCAATGACACTCAAACTCCCCTAAGACGGAACTAACTGCTCCTTCCCCAATCCCATCAGGCTAGGTCCATGCCTCTATTACAGCATCTCTGTCACTGCCTCATTGTGTTCGTGCATCTCTCCTCACAAGATAATGAATTCCCAAAGGGCAAAGCTGTCTGTCGTCAGGAGACAGGGGGCTCAGTGTTTGCTTGTCCATGGACCCCATTTTACATTAAAGGAGACAAATGCCGCAGAGTACAGAAGCTTTCGAAACTCTGCAAACACGTTTAGCTTGGTCAGTTTTTTTCACAGAGAGTCTTTTCGAAGGTAACTAGCTTAATGTTTACAAAGTGTGTTGTGCTGAGCCCTGCTGCTGGTGACGTGGGACTTCCTACTCTAGAGGCCCACACCAAGCAGAATGTTCTCATGCGGCAAGTTCCCAGGAGACGAAGTCTGACAACTGAGGTAACTTTACAGAGAAGGCTCTTACAAGCCCACTCCATAACGGACAGCACCAAACCTGGCTATTTTCTCTGACACACATATCTGCTGTAAAGTTGGATTTTTATACATTGGGCATATTATCTACTGATAAAATAGAATACATACATTGATATACTACAATCAAATTGATTCAAAGCTTAACAACAACAAAAGAACTGTTTTCTCAAATTTTAGCTGAAAACTCAAATTATACACTATATTTGTTCCTCTCTCCTACCCAGCTTCTCTGATGACCCCACCACCCCTCCTAAAGTGAACAAGGAAGCTTTCCAACTGGTAGCCAGCTGAGGAGGATATCAGCCTAGGATACCGGAGGCCCTGGATTTGATTCTCAAAGCCTGGAATTCCAGACACACCAGAGGTGGAAGACGGAGAATCAGGAGTTGGGGCTTATGCTAGGTCTCTTTCAGCTGTGTTCATCTGGCCCACATTAGACCCTGCCTCAAAACAACAAAAGTCAGATACGTGTGGTAGCCAAATAGCACTAGGGAATCCTGTTCCTAGCCGATGCTAACCAGAGTACTTGTTACATTTTTTTTAAAATAGGCAACATATACATACATACACACACATATATTGCAAATATAAAGATTTTTTTATTTTATAAAATCACTTGTATCAGTTGCAAGTGTATCTTGCATTTTCTGTGAGTTAAAAATCTGACTCACACTGACTTAAACAGAGTTTCCCTGACAACCGTACCACCCCTTCTAAAGTGAACAAGGAAGCAACATCAGTGAACATCAGTGAAACAACTGAGTGCTCGCCGGCTCACCCGGCACCGAACTGAGTGCTCGCCCGCTCACCCGGCACCGAAAGCTCGAGGAAGAGCAGGCTGGAGCAAAGGCCCAGCATATTTCCATCTTTCTCTTTGCTGTCTACTATGCTGCCCTGCCGTAGTCCGTCTTATACTGATGTGACAGTAGTGACAGTATACCACAGACAAGGTATTTACAACACACAGTTTATTGGCTCACAGTTCTAGAGGCTGGCGGCTTCTGATCTCAAGATACTGACATCTGGCAAGGGCTTCACCATACAAGGCGGAAGGCAGGACGGCAAACAAGACCAAAAAAGGGCCAGTGTGCTTGCACGCACCCGTCAGCGCAGGTCAAAGCTTCAAGAATCTTCCTCAATAGCGACTTCCGCCTGCTGAAGCAGAGGCTGGCTCACTGATTGGCGGGCTGGCCAGTAAGCCCCCAGAAGCCTCCAGTCTGCCTTTCAGGTACTAAGACTACAATGTCTACCACATCCAGCTTTTTATGTGGGTTCTCCCTAGTCCCAAATTCAGTCTTAATTTAATAATTTAATAAAGGACCCAGCTTCACCAACAGAATGGAACCCTCAAGGCCTAATCACAACTTAAGGACCTCCAATGACAGTTAAATTTAACTTGTATTTCAGAGACGACAAATATTCAAATCAGAGCATAACCTATAGAAAGCATTTCAGACTCCTACTAAGTGTGGTTACCATAAGCATTGAGTGTGCACTACATGCTGAGATCACACAGACAGCTAGAAGAGTGAGACATAGTGCTCACCCCGTGGAGTCCTAAGCACAGAGGAGAAAATCAGGTCCGGAAATTGAAAGAGGATAATACATTCAACAGCAAGTACACTCTGTGACCCCAACCCCATCCACCCAGACAAGACATTGCACAAGACAGTCTGTGAGAGACGTGGATTAAATGTGACCTTTAAAGACTTTATAAGAGTTGGTTAGAAAAGCAACTGGAAGGGGGTTCCTGGCTTTGTTCTTTACAACCTGATCCATAGGGTGCTTTGGGTGTGGCACACAGCAGGGGCTTTTAAAGGCAAAAAGCACATCCTGGAATCTCGCTCTGCAGCTGCAGACATGAAAGTGAATAGGAGGTGAGGAACTTTACAGACCCTTCTACTGGAGGAGAGTCAACATCCTGAATGTCGGGCAAATCGGTCTTTCAGAAACCAGTCAATAGTCAGTAGTGACAGAAAGGATGAAATTAAAATACATAAACGTAATAAAACCAGAGCTGATTAGGTATAGAAGTGAAGGTAGAAAAATCTGGTTTGGATAACCGGATGCTGCTGAAGCCACAACCTTTAGTCTGTAGTGGCTAGCCCAGTCTCTCCTCAAGTCATCTCTTCAAATGTTCCAGACAGAGCCTCCTGAAGATCCACTTTCTGCTCCTCCCTTCCTCAGCTCGCCCACAAGTGTTCAGACAACAACCCCGCTAACTTTTCCACTCCCGCTCTAGGTAGGGAACCCTCAGCTATCCTAAGTCCTAGCTGACTTGTTTCTGACTTCTCTTTACGAAGGCATTTTCTCATTTTCTCAACTCAGGTTCCTTTCTTTCAGATGCCTCTAGTTTGTGACCAGGACAAAGTCAAATCTACTTATATTACCTTATCTTTTTAAAACCATATACCCCAATACCTTCATCTCATCTGAACTGGACTGTATCTGAGCCAACATTAGCTTAATATGTTAGTTAAGCCAGGTAACTTCTACAGGAAGAGACCATGATAATCTGGGACCAAGAGGTAGCACTCTAAGAATGCACCCCGTCCCTCTCCCAGGGAAGGAGTGTTAGCGAGGTGACATACTTTTCCTCCCCAGAAGCCCATCCCTCAGTGCGGCCACTAGCAGCCTGATGGCAGTGTGGCAGGACAAGACACTGCAGAGATCCTCCACCTTGTGTTCTTGCTGAGGCCATTCCAGGTGTAACTAGAATTTGGTCTCCTTGGTAGAAAATCACATGAAAAATTACCCAATTCTATTCTAGGACCCTTAAGTCAAGATGCCCAGCTAACTGAGCTTCTGCTAAACTGTGAAAACCTCCCCCTGCAGCTAACCACTTAAGTTCTACTATAGTGCTTGCTTGTGGAAAACTCCCTCTGATGTGAGGTGTCCTTCTGTATGTGTGCTGCTTTTATTGGTTGATGAATAAAGTTGTTTAGGCCAGGGGCTTAGCAGAGTAAAGCTAGGTGGAAATCCAAAGAGAAATGATAGAGTAGGCGGAGTCAAGGAGACATCATGTAGCCATACTGGTAAACCACAGCCTTGTGGCAGTACACTGATTAATAAAAATGGGTAGTCAGTAAGAAGCCTAAGACATTGGCTAAACAATTGTAACTGATAATAAGCCTCAGAATGGTTATTTCATAAGCGGCTTCAGGAACAGGTGGGCGGAGAAAAACCAGTCCATGGGGGCCAGCAGGATGGAGAATACTTCTAGCTACATCTCCCTGCAGCTGCAGGTTCTCTCTTTAAAAGCCCCCTGCTCTAAATGCTTAGATTCCCTAAGCGTAGTCCCAGCTGGCAAGACTGAATTTGCTCAATTGGCTATAAACTCTGTCAGTGGTCATCTCTGGCAGGCAGGCTCTCCCTGACAACAGAGAGCAGCTTGTCTGCTTGTCTGGGTCCAAACTCAAAGCTAACTTTTACTTTTTCTTTTCTTGTTTGTTTGTTTTCTGAGACAGGGTTTCTCTGTAGCTTTGGAGTCTGCCCTGAAACTCAACTCTGTAGACCAGGCTGGCCCAAACTCAGATTCACCTGCCTCTGCCTCCTGACAGCAGGAGGCATGTGCCGCCGCTGCTGGACTCTATCCTTTTCTTTTAGACACTGGCCCAGACGCTCTAGACTTTCTCACTCTTCTCTGGAAAAACCCCACACATCACTTGGTACTTGTCCTCCTTTGGGGAGCCTGACAGTTTTCTCAGACCCAGGCACCTGCCAAGATTTACAACTTGCCTATTGAGGTCTTTCTTTAAATTATTTTATCAAAAAGACTATGAATTCAGAAAAGAAAACCTCAGTTTTCTCGGTAAAATATGGAGCCCAATGTTGAGGCCCCTATAAAACAAAACAGAACAACAAAAAAGAAACAAAGTGATTGATTTTGGAATAAGGGCCAGAGAAATGATTCAGAGGTCAGAAGCACATACTGTCTTGCAGAGAACCTGAGTTTGGTTCCCTTCACCAACGTCGTTCCCATTCCCAGTGAGAAATAGTCTTCCCAGTGAGAAAACACTCGCCACACTTAGCACTTGTCTGGTTGGGCTACTCAAGGCCCTAGGAAGAGCTGTCCTTGAACAGACACACCTCAGGCTAATCACATTTCACCTCTGCAGCCTTCCTTAATTCAAGTCCTAGCCCCAGGTTGCACTTTGAACGGTTTAAACAGAGGAGACAGTGCAAGCAAGCCTGGCCACTTGGGCAGACGAGGCCTTTGCACAGCAAAGATATTTAAATACATATTTAAATCAGTGGAGTTTTTCAGAATAGCTGTTACCCAGGGTCATTTTCCCACGTGGCAGAATCAAGCTTTTCCTGAGACGAGCAGGGGGAGGGGGGGCACTTGATGGCAGACTAGGACATAATGGTAGCTGTGACCCTGAGCGGGTCCCTGTTAGAGGAATGCTGACTGTTGTTCTGCCCTTCATTTCAAAGTAAACACTCGTTTTCCTAATTATATCATTTTCTTACAACTTTTTAAAGACACGGCTTACGTTTCA
>NC_022027.1:56783011-56795642 GCF_000317375.1 Microtus ochrogaster | reverse complement strand
TGTGTGTGTGTGTGTGTGTGTGTGTGTGTGTGTGTGTGTGTGTGTGTGTGAAGTCTTTTAACTAACACGAACTGGCGCTGCTCCGCATCACTACAGTTTTCATTTCTGTCTTCCTTCTGAATGCGGCGTGTGCGGTCCGCAACGCTAGAGACTGGCTCCCGACGCAGGGCAGAGCCCCTCGGGGAGAAGGCCAGCGCCCCACAGGTGCCTCAGACAGGAGCGAGGCGGGGAGGGAGGGAGGGAGCTGCGCGGATCCCGCCTCCTACCTGAGCACGTCGCGGCTGAGCTGCTCCGACACCACCGCCTTCAGCTTGCGCCGCTCCCCGGGACCCTTCCTGGGCACCCCCTTCCTGCTGAGTCCGGGGGACCTCGGGAGTACCGCGGGGGGCGCGCCGCCCGCTGCATAGTGGGCCATCGTCGGTCACAGAACCCGGCGAGCCAGGCCCAGCGGGACAGGGACGGGGGGCGTTCCCGCTCGCACTGGCTCGCCGCGGAACCCGCCCCCAGAAGAAAAGTTCCCGCCCCGTCTTGTTCGCAGCCGGGCCCTAAACGCGGCGGACGCCGTACCAGGAGCCCGCGGTCACCTGACCCGGGCGCTGCGCGCAGGCCCAGTCGCTCTGTTTACGTCGGCTCGCCGAGGGCCGCCTAGTCTCGGGAGGAGGAAGTCCTGAGAGCTTTATTCTGTTCTTTAAAAAGCTTTATGGAGGATTGCGCCCTCCGTCCTCTTTATCTATGAAGGACGGGGGTCACCAGACTTTTCCAGTCGTGAGTCTTAGGTCGCCTGTGCAAAGGTCGGGTTCAGAGGTCGAGGGTCAGGATTTTGGGAGTCTCCAGCCGCAAGGCAGATCGATGTGACATTCTCTCCAGATATGCAGAGCATTGCTCTTGGTCTCTGTCTATAGACTGTCCAGTGGGCGTCATGGGTTCTAGGCCTGTGTCTGGTCATCTTGAGTACGTGATGTTGCTGGCTTCTGGTTCAGGAGCAGCCTTGAGTGTTCCTGACTAAGCAATTTTTGCGTGTCTAAAAGGCATGCTTTACTATGTTCATAAAGTTCATATAAACTATGTTCATATGTTTATACCTTACTAAAGCTCAGCTTTGAGTAATACATGTTTCCTGTTAAGAAAAACGTGAGACTTAACCCTCCCACTATTTACGGGTCTCTACTCCCTTTCCCCATTTCTGTTTTCCTATTACCACTATGTCTGCCCCTCTTGAAAGGCTTCCCACACGACTCTAGAGATTCCAAGCTAGGATCTGCTTTTATTCATGCAAACTTGAATGTGGTAGGTCCAAAGGAAACTCCATTCCCCCAAATTACAGTGGTTCAACAAAAGTCAGCATTCCTCGGGAACTTGTAAAGCCAAGTTTCCCTCCACCAAAAGGAGCCATTTCCGTTATCACTGGCAGAAGAGACAATGGCTATCCTTGGTGTCTATTAGCATGCTGGCCCCATACTCCATTATTATTACCTGTTATACATTGGAGTCCATGTTAGCATCCTACCTCTTCTTACCTCCTCGAGGTCGTAAACGTCTCCAACTCAGGCTTCCGCTCCCACCAGCTAAACCCTGCTGTTTGGCCATGCTCCTTTTTCTCTCTCTTGCTCTCGTTCCTGTTCTCACTCTGTTCCTGCTTCTCTCACAGCCAGGTCCAATCTGCTGGCCATGTCCAGTCTGCTGTTGTCTGTCTGTGCTCTGGACTCTTCCGATACCGCTGACTGTTCTCTCCCTCAGATCTGTAATAAAAACCTTTTCCTTAACCATGCCATGTTGGCAGTTTGTAAACCGTGTTCATTTTCTGAACCTGAGTTACTGCCATATATATTTTCCCAATTCCGTTCATTTACCAGCAAATTACATAATTTCATTTTTCTACAGCTGAATAAAATTCTCTTATGTATTGTTAGGTCCAAAGGGTACCCCAAGCACCTCCCAAAGAGGAGGCCCACTGACTTGGTCCAAAATTGAGCCTAGACTCAGCTCAAGGTGGCCTATAGAAAAATTTCTGTCTCTTAAAGACAGAATATCTCAGGAAGTTGTTGAACAGATTCCTTGTATACCAAAAGGACTCATTCCCCTCCCCTCTGGAATGTGCGGTTCTCTGCAGGCACACAACTGCAGCACCCATCAGCACATCAAAATCCATGCTAGCCTTCAGCCCCCTCAGTTCCCTATTCCCAAGTACCTGATATACAATACAGACTTCGCACCTCCCAGATACACATTCATTCTCCACATAAAAGCAAGATGTTTTCCCCTTGTCCCTAACTATTCTCTCTTCTCTAGCACATAACCCTGGCCGTGTCCAATCTGCTTTTTCTCTCTGCTCTGGGCTCTTCTAGATGCCTGTAGCTGTTCTTTTCTCTCTCTCTTATCCCTGCCTCCATGCACAGAACTTTCCCCCTGACCATTGAGTGGCCATTTCTGTGGTTTCTTTGCCATGCCTTCACGTGTATACATGTGTTTTCATTATCAGTTCTTCTGTTGGTGGTCATGTACACTGATTTCATGCCCTAGATATTGTGAGGAAAGCAACATTGAATATGCTCGAGCAAATACCTCTACAGGAGGATAGAGAGTCTCTTTAATGCCTTCTAGGTATGTTTTCTCTGCCAATTAAAAAGTTAAAAGGCAAAAAATATGTTACCAGAAATCATAGGGAGTCCCAGGGAAGCCATTAGATGATACCTGGCAAATCAGGGTCCCCTCTTGAGGTTCTTTGACATGAGATGTCCGTCTGTCTCTGGTGCTTTTATCGGTTGATGAATAAAGCTGTTTCAGCCAATGGCTTAGCAGAATAAAGCCAGGCAGGAAATCCAAACAGAGATAGAGTAGGCAGAGTTGAGGAGATGCCCTGTAGCTGCCGAAGGAGTAATATGCTGGCTCCGGAAGCCACAGCCTCATGGCAGCACACAGATTAGTAGAAATGGGTTAATTTATAGTTAGAGTGAGCCAGTAAGAAGCCTAAGCCATTGGCCAAAAAACTGTAACTAATATTAGGCCCCAGAGTGGTTGTTTCATAAGCAGCTACAGGATCTAGCAAGCAGGACCTGGTGGGTAGAGAGAAAACAGTCCCGTGGGACTGGGCAACATAGAGAAAAGTCTTCCATCTACAGTTTTTAGTCTTATTAAAATAGTTTAAAAATGAAAAAAACAGGAACTTGAGGACCACTTATTATCAATTTAAAGGAAACCCACAAAAGAAGCCAGTTGTAAATCTTTTAAAATTTCAGTCTATTTGTTAAGTTGCAAAGCCATGCTCCTGCCTCTACTTTCTGTGTAGATGGAACTACAGGCATGTACCATTGTGCCCAACAAACATTATCTTAAGGGGGATAAAAGATATTATAAAAGCCTAATTGGAATAATTCCTCAAGTATATTTTAAATATAATTAAATATCTGTGTTGGGTAGTTTCTTCCATCTTGACACAAAGTTAGGGTCATTTGGGAAGCGAGAACTGCAGCTGAAGAATTATTCCACTAGGCCAGCCTGTGGACAAGTCTGGAGTACATTCTCTGAATTTATGATTAATATGGGAGTCCCAGCCCACTGTGAATGGTGCCTTCCCTTCTCAGTGGTCCTATGTTGTATAGAAAGCAAGCTGGGTGAGCCACTCAAGTCAGGAAGCAGCTGCTCTCCCTGGTTCCCATCTCTGCACCTGCTGGAGCGCTTGCCCTGGCTTTCCTCAGTGATGGGCTGTGATCAGAACATGAGTCAATAAACCCTTTCTTCCCCAAGAACAGTATCTGTGCCACTTAGAGTAAAAACCACTGACCTTTTCTGTTATGGATAATGTTTAAGGAAAAAAAAACTAAACAAAGGAGATTAGATTTAGGGCCTTGTTTTGAAAAAGAAAAAAGGGGGAAATCTGTGGGATTATGTTCTTGCACACTGTAAAGATTTGTCACTCGTATTGGTTTAATAAAACACTGATTGGCCAGTAGCCAGGCAGGAAGTATAGGTGGGGCAACCAGACTAGGAGTATTCTGTGAAGAGGAAAGGCAGAGAGTCAGTCACCAGTCAATGCAGAGGAAGCAAGATGAGAATGCCTCACTGAGAAAAGGAACCAAGCCATGTGGCTAAACATAGACAAGAATTATGGGTTAAGTTGTAAGTGCTAGTTAATGACAAGTCTGAGCTAATAAGCCAAACAGTTTATAATTACTATAAACATCTTTATTTTTTGCTGGGACTGAGCGGCTGCAGAACTGGGGGACAGAAACTTCTGTCTACACTTTTCCTCAAACGATAATTTTCATTTTGTTCATAGTTTCTGCCTACAAGTTCTTCCCCTCTTTCCAGCACGACCTGAACATTTTTAACGCTGCGGATGCACTTTCACTGCTTGTATACATAGGCTGCTTGGAGGTCTAGGTATGAACTGAACAACTTGGCATATACTGGATGCTTCAGGGCAAATTTCCTGAAGGCCGTGTAGGAAACCTGAGCTGACTCCTTGCCAGCCATCTCCTGAAAGAGTACGGAAACATCTAGGTCTGGCACTCCGAACGCTGCCCGGAGAATAGTTGTTAACTCTTGTTCCGTTATGTAGCCGTCCTCATCAAGATCAAAAAGCTTAAACGACATTTTCAGAATCTTCTCCGTGTTGGCAGGGTTGCACAGGACTGTTAGCCCTATCACATACTCCCGGAAGTCGATGGTGCCGTCGTGATTCCTGTCAAAGAGAGAAAACAGCTGACTCAGGGGCTCTGAAATCGGGAGTTTCAGATAATTCGAAAACTCTTCCATTCCGATCCTGCCTCCTTTTGAGGCGACTGCAATCTCGGCGTATTTGTCCAAGTGCTTGTGGATACTGTCCCAGTCTAATTTCAGTTTCCGGCTGATGGCTGTAAATTCCACCAAACCAGCTTCCATGGGTAGTCGAAGGGCACCCGCAGAAACCATCAGTCTGCAGTCTTCGAAAGTGTGATCTGTCACAGGGAGTTTCAAAGCATTTGCCATGTTGATTCGGACTGAGTTGGCAAAAAGGATGGGATCTTTCTTTTCTTCCTCACTTGGGCTATAAACAGGCATAAACTCCACTTCCACCCAAGTGAAGGGCTGACTCAGAGTTAGCATTAAGGCCTGGATGCCTGTGAATCCCTGCCAGGTCCAGGTCACCGTGTCCACCCTGTTGGGGTACCTAAGCAGCACCGGCTGCACAGGGACACCTGGGGAGAAGGCCCCCAGTTTAAAGGTGATAAGACAGGAGCGATTGGTGCACACTCCTTCCGGGAAAATCAGAATCTGTGGCCACTTCATTTTGGATAACACTCGAGTCAGGATTTCATTCCGGGTAGTCTTCCTAGAATTCAGATCTTCTCGTTTCACAAGCACAGGCTGAGTGGACAGGAGGCATTTCCCTGCCAATGGGATCTGCACATTGTGGCTCGCAGAGACCACGGAAGGGAGCCCTGCCACAACAACGGCGATTGCATCAAAGAAGGTGGAGTGCGGCGCGGTGACGAAGATGGGGGCCTCTTCTCTGGTGGCCTTTTTCCCTTTGACCTTAACCAGGAACCCAGCAAAAAAGAACATCACGCGGAACAAGAACCGGAGGGCCGGCTTCATCAGATGCTTCCTCCAGCCTTTCATGGGCTTGGTAGGTCGAGTAGACAAGTTAATGGTGGAGAGCGTGGCCATGGGCCAGAGGAGGAGGAAGAGGAAGGCGATGCAGGACACACGCACAGGTACCAGCACGGTGCCCAGGAGGATAATGCGGGCCCAGCGCCAAGCACTGAGGTGAGTCTGCTGTATGAAGGGGTTGGCCACTGCGGGTGGGAATAAGGACCTGTTCACTTCCCCAGCGAACTCGCTGTCCCACACCTCCAACTCGGTGGTGTCTGTGGTCCTTCTGCGCTCCGTCAGGTGAGCCATGAAGCCTGCTTCTCAGCCTATGAGTATCCCTTCTCCCACAGTCGAGTGCTGCTTCTGTTTGCACGTGATTAGCACCCTTAAAGCCAATTTCTGGTTAATAGGAAATGATGCATTCCCTTTAAAATTAGAAGAAAGACCCACAGGGAAATTAGAATCTCATCAAGAGAACAATCATGGTGTGTTGTTTTGATATATATGGTTAAGGAAATTTCACATAACAATGTCTGGTACTAATCATATACATTTACTAATTTATGTTTATTAATTTAAATGAATAGATACTAATATCAACTTTGAAATTTAAGTGATATTGCCAGTAATATTGCTATGGGCTGCTTTGAAAACTAGTGAGATTCACCCATTGTCCCTACAGATTGATTGAGTTAGGCCGATGGTCCTATCTCTTTAGGCTAAGAAGTGTGAATAGTGTCCCCTTAAACATCTGTGTTAGGGGTACTTTTCCACACACATAGGAATGTAGGGAGAGGCGGGAAAGAGAGGATAGTGGACTCTGTGACTTGAGAGCAGAGGACCTTGTAGGGAAGGAAGGGGACCAGGAAGGAGCAGGGGCACGGGGGATGGGAGTAGAGGAGGAGGGAAATGAGGGAAAAGTGTGACATATATGAGTGAAACCCATCACTTAGAAAATAAATTTAGAAAGGAAAATTAGAGTACATTAATTCTAATAGGCCAGAATTGGTCATGGTATGTGAGGTTTGCAATGTTAATATTAGTTAATATGAACCAGTCAACACTCTAAACTGTTAATATATGAGAAGAAAAAAACCTGTAACATCAACTTGGCCAGTAATAAGGCTTTGATTAAGATAAGAACGGCTTTGCTGTGTCAACAGTGTCCAGGATGTGTCCCTTCATTACTGTTGTCCTTGAGATGTCATAAAGAAGGAAGCCCAGTAGTGTGAACGGGGCTTTTCTTCTAGACCTGGTGGCATTCTAGACTCCAGGAGTGCCGTATTGAGGGTTCCTGCTATGTTTGCTAACTTCTAACTTGGATTCCTTTTCCCAGAACTAAAATGATAATTTAGGCCCCAGAGTTTCCATCTAATGACATATATTAGGTGTTATGGATACCAAAGCAAGGTGTGGGCTACATGGAAGGCCACTTCCAGGTGCCAACATTTATACACGGGGAATCGGCAAAGTCACCTGTTAGAACTTACTCTACTGTCTTTCAAAGAAAGAGCTTACTCCCTACCTTCTACTTTTGTCATGAGGCTCCGACAAAACGTTCGTAAACAAACTGAGTTTTTATTGTACATCGAGGTTGCTATGGCAATGAGAATTCCGAGGACACTCTACACTCTCTTGTCACTACCAGGACCGTCTGTCATGAAGGAAGTGTCTCTAAGGTGCTGTGACTTGTCAAGTGCCAATCACTGCCTCCTTTGCCAAAGAGGACATCCCAAGGCAGTGGACAGCAGTGACGTTAGTCACACTGCCCCCTTCTGTGTCTTCCTGTTCTATGATGTCGTTTCTACTCTGTCAGCTTTCTTTTCTTAGAAAACTAATTTACTAATTTTTATTTTATGTGCATTAGTGAGGGTGTCAGATCCCTTGAAACTGGAGTTACAGACAGTTGTGAGCTGCCATGTAGGTGCTGGGAATTGAACCCCGGTCCTCTGGGAGAGCAGGCAGTGCTCTTAACCACCAAGCCATCTCTTTAGCCCCTCTTCCAGCTTTAATTGCATTCTGTATACGGCTCTTAGAAAGAGTTATTACACCATCTTTCTTTCATAGTGCGTGTGCCTGATGTAACATGGTATTGCAGTAGTTAATCCCTGCCCTCATTCATGGTTTCAGGTGTCTGTGGTCCACCAGGGGTTAAAAACATTCAGTGAACAACACAGAAATAATGCTTAAACCTTTTAAGTTGTACAATAGTCTGCGTGGTGTGATAAAATCTCCCACTATTCAGTTTTCTGCCTTCTAGGGATGTAAGTCATCTCTGTCCAGGATAGTCTGCCCGAACGTGGCTCAGTCCTCTCCACTCTCAGATCGGCTGCCCTGGTGTGCAGCACTTGTATAAATAAGATCTGTGTTTTGCCCAGTGTGACCTAACTTCACTCACTAATGGCCCCAAAAATGCCGAAGCAAAGCCATAGAACTACTTTTAATTGAAAAAGTTTTCAATTAAACTTTTTTGTTTTCCATGACAGATGAAAAAAATGTACTGTGAACATGAGAGAAAAAGAGATCAATGCTAATTTGATTTTCAGACTGAAAAAGTTATAGACACAGTAGACAGTGAGGGCTTAATGAAGATGAGAAAGGTGTTTATCATTTGGTTCATCTACAGTTTGGGATCTACTGGGGTCTTGAGACTGCATTTGTTCACTAAGAAATTATCTGCAAGTCTACAGTGCAGTAGGCCTTTATTCTAGATGATGTACATCAGATTTCTAAAAATTAAAAATCTTGTCCTATAAAACTTGGATTCTAGTGTGTAAAAGAATAATAGTATTCATTTCTTACTGAATTGAAGGTGTAAAAAGATATTTTCCTACTTGGTTGATGTAGCTTGTACAGTTTCAATTAGTTTAATCCTTCATCATAGATAAACTTAAGACACATTTTCAGAAATACTCATCTGGCTAAGTTTACATTCAAATTTCTTTATATATTATAAATACACAGGATTTAATGATGAGATTTTTATTGACCAAAAAAAAAAACCAGTAAAGAAAACATTGTTTTAACAATGAAATTAAAATGTTTTCCATTGCAGATCTGCCTTTCGCCCTATGGCACAGCTCATGTTCATGTATGTTTGCAAAAGGCACCACATGTTAGTATAACAAAGAAAACAAAAAGCCAAACCTGAGCCATTTTCCTTGGTTACCTTTTTGTACAATTGTGTATTTTAAGGCAGGCATTTCTCTGTGCAGATATAGTGAAAAAATTACATAGATTTTTTTCAATACCATATTTCACTATATTTATTTATAATCAAGCATATTAAAACAGGTGATTTTTCCTAATAAGACGTAAATTGATGAACGAGTTTTAGGAGGTTTTTGCGATTCCCTTACAGGCTCTTCACAGGAGATGGCCATTCTCTTCTCCTGTCTTCCCCCAGGAATGCCCATATCAGCCTGTTCACTATGTCAGGTTGGTCCTGCTGAAGCCAATGGCTACCTTCTGACAAAACGGTGAGTCTGAAATAGTTTTTAACGTAAACCTTTGTGACTTCAGCCATCTCGGCCTCCATGAATGCATCTTCCTCTCCCCACAGGAGCAGTGTTGGTGTCGTCACCATGTGGTGCTTGAGAGGCAGGCAGCTGAAAGATCAAAGGCATCGACCTGAGAACATCCTTCCTAGCACTGCATGGTGAAGTGCCCCTCACAGGAGACATACTGTCTCTCACTGACGGGGTAAAAATGGGCTTGGGGGGGTAGAAGAACCTCACATTTTATTCATAAAACCTGAATATGCACAGAGTACACAAACATACTGAATTTTCATGGGGCAGGGTAATTTTGGGGAAAATGTCTTTAAAAGCTCCCCTGGGAAGCGATAATGAAAAATGTCAATCACCACACTGGGCAGTCAGACTGATCCAATTATGCAGAGTGTGTTGGTGAATGCAATCTCAATACTCAAGAGGCAGGACAATGCCTCAAGTTCAAGGCTGACCTGGGCTACATAGTGAATTCCAGGGCAGCATGGGCCAAAGTTGAGATCCTATCTCAAAACAAATTAACAAACTCCTAAAAAAAAACAAAATAAAACCAACCAAGCAACCAAACAAACAAACCCTCAAAGGAATCTAGTAAAATCTAGTAAAAGTTTACCAGTCAAGAGCTGACTTGCTTCTCCAGCGTCAGGTAAAACCTAAGGCGGCAGCTGCATTTTTAACCAGCAGAGGCCAGGGCAGGAGGTTCCCTAGGGCCTGCTGACTTTCCAGCAATCCTCAAGCCCCAGCTGCACAGTAAGAAATGAGCTCAAAAAGAAAGGTGCATGGCCCTAAGGGGACATCCCAGGCTGTCTTCAGCACTCAGGAACACGCAACCTGCACATACACTCACACAAAAAATCAACTGTCTTCAGCTTTCATAAAACTGAATTCTGTACAGGGCCAACCAAGGCTACACAGTGAGACTCTCTAAAGAAAAATAACAACATAACCCAAACGAACAAAGTCATAAGCTTTGCCTTTTGTGGGCTTCCTATCTCCTGGAGATAACAGTCTCTCTCCCGGGTACAGGTCTTCCCAGTGGGCGGTCACACTGAGAACAAGTGGAGAGTTTAGGAAGGACAGAAATACAAGAGCGTCTTTTCTCTCACTGCCACTTCAAACACACTTTTCTGGGTGTGGGGAGTTCTTGACATTTTAGAGACCCTCTCTCTCAAGTGGTAAGAAAGACACCATGACACTGAGAAACTCAGATTGTTGTCTGTTTAGACATGGTCTTACTGGGTAACCCAGGCTGTCCTTGCATTTATGATCCTCCTGCCTCAGCCCTTCCAGAGCTGGGATTGCACACCGTACATCACCATGCCTGGGTGCTACCACTGTTGCGGTTATCTTATTTTGTCTCTCTCCCTGCTTCTTTTCCCTTTTCCTGACTCTTTTGAGTTGGTAGTCCACCCCACAAATCCTGGTTTAAAGTTAACGAAAACACTTGCAGGCTCTTCTTGTCCTCTCAGTCCTGAGCTCCCGCCACGTGGACCCTGATTGTGCTACATGAAATCACACCCGCTTCCCACACAGCCTTTTCTCTTTCTGGTCCCCTGGCCTTGGCCTGGCCTTGGCGTCTTTGCTCAAGCATTGTCTCCTCACTTTTCACCTCTTTCTCCCTTTCAAAGCTTCTCTGTGTGTTTGTGACTTACATGGGTTCATTACGGCCATTGTTTATTTCATGGCTGTTTTCTCTACATGGGGCAAGATTTGTGAGCTCGGCGTCCTTGTCTTGTTTTACTCAACATTGTACCTTGAGTGTTTACAGCCAAGGACATAAAATGTTCTTAAAAATGTTTCCTGAGTGAATTAATACATGAACATTGCAATATAATAAAAATTAATCTACTCAAAAGGAAAGAATAAGTGGAAAGAATTATGGATAAAAAAGCAATGGCCATATGGGAGATCTATTATATTATTCTCTATTTTTTCATGTTTTAAATTTTCTATGAGCAAGGCAGTAGTGTTGGTATACACCTGTAATTCCAGCACTTGGGAGGTAGAGGCAGGCGAATCTCTGTGAGTTCAAGGCCAGCCTGGTCTACAAAGCGAGTTCCAGGACAGCCAGGACTATTTCACAGAGAAACAGAATATTGTGTTTGGGGCTGGGGTGATGGCTCCATGGTGGCCACACAAGTATGAGGCCCTGAGTTCAGGTCAACAAGTAGAATAACACCTGCAATCCCAGCGTTTCTACGTAGAGTCCCTGGAAGCTCACGGCTCAGTTAGTCTGGGTTATGTAGCAGAAAATGAAGACTCAGCTTCCAACAAGGGGATAGAAGGTGAAGACCGACCCCCCCAAGGTTGTCTTCTCTCTGCCACATGGGCTCTGTAGAGTATGAGCACTATCACACACACACACACACACACACAAGTGCGCGCACACACACACACACACACGTGCGCACATACACAGACACACACACACATACACACAGAGAGAGAATGTGCTGTATCTGGGGAATAAGGGGTACATTTAATTTAAAATAAAATAAATATTATCTCTTTAAATTGAACTATTTTACTTAACCCAAGAGAAATTATACTGACTTGAAAATGTTTCGATAATGGTTAATTGGGCCACTCAGTGCCCCGGGCTGCGAAAAGACATAAACGTAGGCTTCCAGATCGTCCGCGGTCAGCCGACGTCCTCTCCTTCCGATGCCAGTGCTCCGGCTGGTGAACAGGTGCTTCAGAGCCTGGTTGAAGCCAAAAGAGAGGAATTTAAACTGAAGCTCTCACTTTAACGGGGTCTGGGGCCGACAGCGTAGCTCAGTTGGTAGAGTACTCGGCCGGCGTGCACAAAAATGTGGCTCGATCCCTAGTACTGCTTACACCGAGCACAGTAGCCAGCACAAGCCTGTCACCCCAGCATTTCAGTAGAGTCAAGAGGACCAGAGGCCAACGTCACCTTTTCTGTGTACCAGTGAGTCAAGGTCATCCTGGCTTTTATGCAGCCTTGTCTCAAAAAAATGGGAGAGGTGGTACGGTAGTTGATGGGGGATATAGTTGTTGCTTATATGAAGTGATAACTCCTAATTTTTGCTCCATCTCAAGGTTTCATACCCTATAGATGCATTTCACATTTCTGCTTTGTTAGGTTTTTATTCTAACTTTTCAATCTCTTTGTGAATATCATCCTCTTGAACAGTGTGCTATCTTGGTGCCTATTCACATTCTATGAGACCCTGCCAGGTAGTACACCTACCAAAATGCCTTCCTTACTATTCCAACTACTGCTTATGGTAAGGTCTTTCTTACAAAGTTGTTCAAGCCAGAGTAAGAAACACAGTTTATGTCACAACTTAGTTTATACCGCAGTTCCCACCAGTTTCATAAGTGAATGAAGTGGAGTTTAAAGAAATAACTGTTAGTCATCACGTTTGCTGAGGTTTCCAAGTCGGCTTTGTCACACTCGTTCTTAAAGTCCTAACTGAAAGCTATTGAATTGCTTCAGTGACTCAGGTACATGTCAGGAGGAGCCATTGTATACCATCACTTCTGAGTGCACCATTGTGTACCATCACTTCTGAGTGCACCATTGT
>NC_022027.1:56772547-56782541 GCF_000317375.1 Microtus ochrogaster | reverse complement strand
GGAGCCGTTTCTAATGTAAAGCCTTCTACACAAAAACATCCTTGCAAAAATGTGAGATGCCATTATATATGAGGTGATTAATCACGTTATTTGAAAATGAGCAGGAAAACTCAATCCCCATCAATTGAGGACTTGTTGAATAAGTTCTAGTACAGTCACACGGTAGTGTACAAAGTGCTCTGAGCACCACAGGTAAAGATGGAGGCTGTCTCTGTGTTTCCCGGGAGTAATCGCTAGGCTGCTACTGAGTGAGAAGAAGAACAAAATAAATGAAACACCATGGTACAAAATAGGGTCCATTGTCTACCGCTGCTCACTGTGTAAGAAAAATAATCACTTTCTGTGATAAACTCACAAATAAAGCTTCTCTTGGCTAGAGTAAGGTAGACGCTAAAACAAACACTTGCCCAGTCTCAAACTATGTATTTCAGTGAACTTCTATATAGTTAGAATGAACCTTCTGAAGCCCTGGAGCTTCAACTAAGGTTTTACACTTCCTTTATCAATTGAATTTTTATGTACTTTCCTACCACACACACACACACACACACACACACACACACACACAAGAACTGATGGACCTAGAAAAAATCCCAATGAATGAGGTAACACCGACTCAAAAAGACAAACATCACATGTTCCCTCTTACTGGAGACTCCTAGCTCTAAATCATCAGATGTGAGTATATAGTAGCTAAGAAACCAGGAAAGTAAACAGGACCATTAGGGGGATTGGTTAGGGTTGGGGGCTAGGAAGCAATAGAGGGGAATAGCAGGCTAGAGGTGATCTGATAGGAAAACGGGAAAGGAGGTTTTCTTCAGGGGAGGGGGAGGGAGATGAATAAATTAACAATAAAGATGCAAAGAATCATACTATTGACTATTTACCTAAACAATAAAATCTATAATACATGTTACCCCGTGTATTATATACATGTAAATATAGACGTTTGTGTATATATAAACATACACACATATTTAGATTTTGATTGACAATGCTTCCTCCAAGAGCCAAAGACCACCTCACAAAAATCCCAATACCAAACATGAGATGCCATTTTTTCAGTCTAAGAGATTTCCAAATCACTCAGGCTTTTGCTGTTGCCCTTGGTTGTTGCCAAAAGGTGGAGGATAAATCCTTAGTGCAGAAGACACCATATACTTCAGAAACATGGCACAGAGACCCCTGAGCCTGAACTGAACCGAATTCTCCCTCCCTGAGATGTAGCTTTCATGGTCCCAGCAGGCACCACACAGATGTCCAAAGGAGGGAAGTGCCAGCAGTTCTACCCAGCTGTGGCATGTAAAACCACATTAAGGATTGGTATGTCATGATGGGTGCAATGATGGCACACACACCTTGGTGGTAACCAACTGCTCTTTAATTGGACTTAAGACCTGTTCAACAACTGGAAAGCTAGTTAACTATTCAGTTAAGCTAGTGAAGTCAAGGTTTTTGAAGGAGGATCTACAACTTCTAATTTACTAAACCAGCATAATCCCTAACAACAATGCATCAATGTTTGTCCTTATACCCACAGGTAAGTATATACAGTCTTCATGCTTCACCATGCAACAGACAGAGGCCACTTCAGAACATCATAACCAATCAAAATGCAGAGTTATGGAGCCCAGTCCTAGGGGATACATCTACAAAATATGTCCACATCCAAGGCTCAGGGAACATTGTCAAAGAGGAGGCAGAAAGACTGTAAGAGCCGGAGGGTCAGGGAGTTTGCTGTGAGGTTGTGTTTTTTAGTAACACAGAAACTACACACAATGTCTCGCCAACGTGACTGCTTTAACATGAGCTGAACAAGGATGACACCAATGGCCGTGCCAGCTGGTACGGGAAAAACCCACAAGACCTCACCCTACTCAAAGAACTCCAGGCAACTGAGGAGAGCTGGGGGTGAGAGGAATGGTTCTTCCCTAGAAAAGAGCACACCAATGGTTGTCCAGTGCCAAATGGTCAGCTCCACAAACACACATACAGTAACATTATGTGGAATGAATAGGTTATAGTTAGCAAGATAGATGTATGTACATACATGGTAGTGAAAAGGAGACCAAACATTTCAAGGAGTGGGGAGAGGCATACAGAGGGAGTGGAGTGAGGAAGGAAGGGAGAAATGCTATAATTAAGTTGTCTCAAAAAAAAAACCCACACAACTTAGTTGAAATTAGAAAAACAGTTAACTTATATCCTCTTTGCAAGTGGCATGTTCTTTCTCCTAAATTCCATCCTTCCTCGTGGCCTTATCCTTTCTTGATCTCCCTTCTGGATGATTCACAACATTGACATTTACAACTGTTTACATAGAAACGTTTACATTGTATGCTAGGTTATAGTTTACAAAAATATATAAACAAATTAAATGGTCTCCTATGAGAAAGGGAGGGAGCAGGGTGGATGGACAGACAGACAAGCAAGACTATTCTGAATGTGCTTTGTCTAAGCCCTAACATGGAACAATACAAACGTTCTATATAATATCAGAGAAGTTAGTTAAAATCCTGTCTTAAGTTTGCTTTAGAATACAAGCAAGATTTTATGAGTTGTTTCTTCTTTCTAAACACTATAAAAAATTCTGTCTGATAAAAGTATCTAGAAACCTGAAGTGGGAAGTCTTCTGTATATGCATTGCTTTTATTGGTTGATGAATAACGCTGTTTGGGCCAATGGCTTAGCTGAGTAAAGCAGATGGGAAATCTGAAGAGAGAGAGAGAGAGAGAGAGAGAGAGAGAGAGAGAGAGAGAGAGAGAGAGAGAGGAGTCAAGGAGATGCCATGCAGCTGCCCAAAGGAGAAAGATGCCCGAACAGCCTTGTGATGATACACAGAATAATAGAAATGGGTTAATTTAAGATAAAGGAGTTAACTAGAAATACGTCTGAGTTGTTGGCCAAACAGTGTTGCAGTTAATATAGTTTTTGTGTGATTATTCGAGTCTGGGAGGCTGGGAAATGAATAAGCAATCTCTGCTTACAGAAACCCCATAAAATGATCACCTTGACATCCAAACTGTGGTCTGAAATACCACCTCCCACTAGATAGAATAACAGTTCCTTAGGTAGACGGATGATTCCATACTGGGACAGGAAGTAACAGATTCCTAAGTTAAATATCAACTATCATCATTTTAAGTGATTATATAACAGAGACACAGGAACCAAGATTCGGGACTCCCACTTGGCTTCTATGGAATAATATGGACCTCAGAAATAAGAATGACTGGTAGTTATTGGCATGTCAAATATATACTCATGGCATGGAACATCCATCCTCTTATTTTTTATTTAAAAATCACCAAAAGATGTGAAAAGTTCCAGTTGATAAAAACAGAAAGAATGACAGAATTAGAAAATTATCATTTTGCATACTGTACTGAAATAATAAAACTACATGATCAATAGCAACCTAAATTTGGCAGAGTGCCAGGAAGTTGTGACTGGACTGGGCTAATGACTCAGGGGCACAGTGTAAGTAAAATGGAGACAGCCAAATATAACAGGTTTGGCTGAGAGAATGTACAAGGAAATGTATAGTACTGCCTTTTGAAAATCCCTACCAAATTAAAATCCAATATAACTAAGCCTCAGATCAGCCAGTGTCTATAAAGTAGGAAAAACCAGGGCTATAGGGTCAAGTGGAGCAGCACATAGAAGCAGCTAGGAAATCCCAACGAGGCATCCTCCCTCAGGGCGAGCAACCTAATTGCTTCAACTTCAAGTTTGCTTGTTAGTTTATTAAGATAGGGTCTGACCGGACTGGCACTCACTGTGTGGACCAGGCAGGACTCAGATTTGTGGTAGTCTTAACTGCCTCTGCCCTCTGCCGCCCTCCGCCCGCCACCCTCTGCCCGCCACACTCCCACCTCAGCCTTTGCCTCCCGAGTGCTCGGATTACAGCTGTGTGCCACCATCCCCATTAAGAGAAAAGCAAAGAAACAAGGAACTTGAAACAATTTTAAAAGTCATAGCAGCTGGATATGTTGGCCAGACCCTGTCGTCCCAGCTACCAAGGAGGACGAAGATTTCTTGAGCCCCAAAATTTAAAAACAGCCTGGGAAATATAGTGATTCTCTTAAAAAATAAAAGGAAGAAGGGAAAGGGAAGCAGAGGGGAGGGAAGAGAAGAGGGAAGAAAAGCAAACAAATCAACATAACAACTAAATACAATACCTGTGGCCATTATTTGGTTCAGACAATTTGAACACATATTATACGACATTGAGGGGTTCCTATTTATTTGGCTAGGTTTGATAGTGGTATCAGAGTTGTGTATTTTCAAAGGCCCTGATTGGCTGTGGTGCATTCAGTAGTTAGATGTATTTAGCATTTTCAAAGCTTTGAGGTAATTGGGTTCATTCTCCAGAACCTCACTCAACCTCAGCAAAGGTCCCTCGCTTGTCAAAGTTATACATGGGATTATCTCCAGTCATCTTATTATTACTTTAAAAAAATTTCCCCAACAGCTAACACTGTTTGAGACATCAGAGAAGCATTCCACAAGCTCCTAAGATACCTGAGTATATGGTCCACTAGCTCCTGGGAGCAATATCCAGTATTTCTCTGTGTGTGGGTTTCCTTCCTTTCCGGGGCTTCCATTTCTGCTGCTGTCAAGCTCTCTCTCTTGAGTGCCTTCTCCCTCAGAGGTGGAGAGATGCTCACCTATAATGAAGGACTGGGACTTGAGCAGATTCCCTTAAAGGTTTACAGAGGGGCGGGCCATGCTGGTAACAAAAGTATAACCAGCTTCTCCTTCATCTTCCCGACTGGATACAAAAGCCTGGTGGCTGAAAACAAAGGCCTCAAGGACTTTTCTCACACTGGAGACCCCTGATGGACTGTCTCCATCAGTTCATGGCCACATCAGCACACGCTCACACAACCACTGTGGGCCAATTAGCTATCCTGTCTTTCTTCTTCAGACGACCAACCCTAAATCGGGGGAGGGGCTTTCAGAGACTTAAAAGCCCCAGTGTTCAAGAAGGAGACTGAGTTCTTGGTTTCCCCATTGTCGTTTTACTGTGCGTTTCCTCATGTCTAATAAATGTCTTTCTTCAGCTGCTGGTTCTCTGCTCTTGTTTGCTGAGTTTGAGATTTCTCTGCTGATATTCCTCTTGTTCAAGATTTTTTCCTGCCTTTTCATTCTTTAACTGGTGCAGAAAATAAGCAGATGAAGACTCCTAGACAGGAGCAATACAAGCTCCTGTGCAGTTGACAGCCTGGCATCCAAACACAACCACAGAGATACAGAGATAAGGAAGCCTGAGAGAAAGTCCTCAAACCTACTGTGTGGTTTAACTGGGAGTGGGCCCATAGACTCGTATGTTGGAATCTTGGTCCCCAGTTGGAGGGTCTGATTTTGGAAGGATTAGGAGCTAAGGCCTTGTTATTGTTGGAGTAGGTTATCTCTATGAGGTGGGTTGTAAGGTCTCAAAGCCCATACCAGGCCCAGTCTCTCTTTCTCTTCCTACAGATAAGAGCTCTCAGCTACGCTCTGGCACCATACCTGCCTGCCTATCTACCACGATGCTCTCTGCCATGATGAAAATGGACTGAGTCTCTGAAACTAAAAGAACCCCCAATTCATTGCTGTCTTCCATAAATCGCCTTGGTCATGGTGTCCCTTCTCGGCAAAAGAACAGTAAGTAACTAAGACATCTAATAATTAACATTTTAATTTCATTTTTCATTCTTAAATATTAATTTTCATTAAAATGCTTGTCAAAATAATAATGATAATAATAAAGTATTTGTTTGACTTACCTTGAAATCATTAATCGAGAACATAAATTCTGGCAACCATGGTATTTGGAAGAAGTAATAAAAGCTAGATCTGAGCAGCTGGGCGGGGTGCCGCAGTATGTAGTCTGAAATTAAAGTGCTGTGTTAGACATCATCCAGGAGCTGGAAATTAGTTACTACTGAGGGAACGTCTTACACCAATTTCACTTTTTAGGCAATCCCATTAAAGAAAGCATGGCTTTCCGTACACCCTGCTCTTTTATTTTGGTTGGTATTTCCAGTGTATAGAAAATGTGTACTCCTTAAACAAAAAGGAAGTCCCTCCCTAAGAAGCTTTCACTCAGTAGGGAGGCGGGACTATGCTGCTTGACCTCCGAGGTCATGATCCCACACCTAACAATTTGCTTAGGAATCTATGGTGATGCAGTATCCCATTATTTAAAGGAGTTTTCTTCTAGACAGATTCAGACTGAAGTCTTTATTTCTGACCTTCAATAGGAACTGGATCATTTCCTACACCTTTATTCATGTATCTAGAAAATTTCTCAATCAATGACAGTTTTTGAATCAACTGTAAGTCAGGGGTTTATCAGGGAACAAACAGATAAGGAGGGGGGTCTTCTGCAGAGAAAACATCTTAAAATTGCACCACGGTCAGTGGTGCAGGTGGTATGAGGCCCAAAGTGTGCCCCTCAAAATGGCAGTGCTGGTGACAATGTCCTACACAGAAGGGCTTTGGCTTTGTAAACAGAAGGATTGTTATTGGGTAAAGAGAAGACTGTTATATTTTTGGTTGTGAGCCTCGCCTTTAAAGGCTGAGCCTTCTCTAGAGGCAGGCGTATCTCTGTGAGTTCAAGGCCAGCCTGGCCTACAGAGTGAGTTCCAGGACAGGTTCCACAGTTTCAGAGAAACCCAGCCTTGAAAAACAAAATGAAAGATTGAAATCAGGGGTCTGTTTACCAGGAACCTCCCTTCATCTGCCCCCAAAGATCAACTTCCCTGGGCAAGGGCATCTAGCTCCCCGTCAATCCAAACAGGCCAATCAGCTCAAAGACCACCTGCCAACACACACTGTCATATAAAGCCTGCTTGGTTTGTGACATTTTTTCTTCTCTCTGTCCACCCCCCCCACACACACCCCAGAGATAGCCTTGAAAGTTTGGTCCCCAATAAACCTTTCTTTTTGCCCTCGGAGTGGTCCAGTCTGGTGGTTTCTCTGTGCCCTTGCTAATAGCAGAGCGCTTTGTCTAACGTGCACATGGCTCTGTGTTCAAACCCCAGCCCTGCACAGCGTAAGGAACAAGATAACAGGAGTGACAGTGCTCCGGAGAGGGTGGGGAAATCAAGGGAGGTGGCTAGAGAAGGCTCTCAGCGTGGCCTGTGGCAGACAGGCTTCGTGTTCCGTGGTGAGAGGGAGCCAGCTTTGCAAAAATCTAGCAAGGGCATCCAGGAACAGCCAAATGGGTCCTGGGGTTGACATCTGCAAGAAGCAGAAAGAAGGCGTGGCTGGTGTACTGGGAATGAATGGGGAGGAGGAGCCTGATTTGGTAGGCGTGGCAAGGGAAGAGCTTGGCAAGACACTGAAGACAATCAGGAGGCGCTGACCACAGGAACGGGGAGTGTTTACCTGACCTGGTACTGAGCTCCATCTGGCTACGGAGGTGTGATTTTATTTCTCATTTTGCAACTGTACTCACGTGTCTGGGAGTCGTAGGAACATCGTTTGATGGTAACGGTACTACTGCCATGCTACCTTTTTCTGTGAAGGTGGAACTTTTTTCACTTAAATCAAGAGAAATCAATTTAACTGATTAACTGACCAGTTTAACTGGAAAACAAATCCAGGCATATTGTCTGCAAATGCTTGGTGGGGTTATAAGAAACATCAAATATGAGTCTTTCCTTTTAAACACGATAAAACTTGTGTTTAGAACAAGATCCCCACGCACACCCTAAAATCCACTTATGAGTGAGTACATAGATTTGTCTTTCTTGCTCAGCCTTGATACAAGTGTGTGTGTGTGGGAGGGGGGGGTCCTTGGTCCTGCCTCAACTTGTTATGGCCGACTTCCTTGACTCCCCAAGGGAGGCCTTACCCCCTCTGAAGAGTGGGTGGGTGGGAGGTAAGAGAATGGGCGGGGGAACTAGGGTTGGTATGTAAAATGAAAAAATGTAAATAAAGAAATAAACAAAAAAGGAAAAAGAAGAGGGGGCCATGAATTTGGGAGTGGGAGTGGACATGGACCAGTGAAAGAAGACAGGGTGCTGGCAAATTTGTGTGTGCCAGATTTCTTCTCTCTCTTCTGCTCTAGGAACATATCGCAACAGACTGGAGGCAGACGCAGAGAGCCAGCTGTCTTCTGTTATGCCAGAATTAAAAGATTTGTAAAATTTGAAACAACATTCTTTTCACTAATTCTTGTTTAGTGTATTAGTCCTTTTGTATAGTCTACTTAGTTTTCATCAAATTGCAGTGTTTATGTGAATCTGCAATAAATTTTTAAAACTAATGGATATATAAATATATTTTAATGATCACAGTTTTAAGTTCCTAAGTAGTAACCACTTATAACAGGTAAACAGAGTCTCCCCGAGGTCTTTAATAATTTTAAGAGAATAAAGAAGTCCTAAGGTCATGAGGTCAAACCATTGAGAATTAGAAATAGATTTGCGTCCAACAGCTAAAGCACCCAAGAAAGAGGAGAATTTCTTTTTGCCAGGATGTGTGACTTTCAAAGCACTGCCAACATTTCCTCCCTTAGTCCTCTCCAAGTTAAGTGAAATGGTGTCCAAAAAATTAGAAAAATATACAAGAAAATAAGAAGCTAAATTTTTTTTTACATTTTTCCCCCAGGAAAGTTTAAAGCAAAGTATTAGGCTGGCCTTGTAGTTCAGTGATAGAGTGCCTCACTAACAATTGTAGAGACCTGGGCTTGATTTCCCCCCCATGCACAATCACACACACACACACACACACACACACACACACACACAGACACACACACGTCAGACCTGGGCTTAGGTCAGCCTGGGCTACAATGTAAGGCCCTGTCTGAAAAACCAAACAAATAAATTAAAGTATCTGCCATCATGTATCATGTGCCATCTCGGCTTAGTTGGTTCACTTTATTTATCTAGCGATTGATTTATGTATTTACCTATCTTTGAGGCAGAGTCTCACTGTGTAGCTCAAGCTGGCCTTGAACTCTCTGTCCTCCTGCCTCAGACTTCCAAGGACTGAGATTACAGATGGGAACCACCATGCCCAGGCTTCACTCCACCATTAAAAGATTATGCTAACCAAACTTTGCTGTTTTTAATCCAAAACGTCAGTGGTGATAGGGAACTCACCTGTAAATACGCTCGGGTGTGGGAAGTTAATGACAATGAGCTTCATTATCATCTCAGGGTAACAGATGGCAATCAGCCAGGCAATCATGCCTCCCCAGTCATGGCCAATCAGGACACATTTGCTATACCCTGGGACCAAAGAAAAGCATGCTGACATCACAGTAAAGAAAGAAGTGGTGACATCGCTATCTCCCATAAGAGTTACATTCCTGAGATCATGCTTACCTTATCTCACCCAATATCCCTACAAGTTATACACTTTAAAAAGTGTGTGTGTGTGTGCGCATGCGTGCATGTGCCCACACTTAGAATTCCAGTATGTTTGGATATCAGAAGCAGGTGTCCAAGGTCATACTATTTCAAGAACTAAAATAAGGAGCTACTGAGCCCAGTAATTCCAAAACTTGTTTGTACATTAGATGCCAGTCCGAGTGCTGAGAACACGTGACTGAGTGTTCCAAGTGGGACTTTATGTCAACCCGTCCGTCCGCACCACAGCTCAGGAAGCAGCAAGGGAGACGGACCGTGCAACGCCGTCTTCTAGACACGACGAGGCAGCAGCTGCGCCTGCGCACTGTCGGGAGTGGCTCCCGGGGCTCTACCCCTCCTGAGCTACTGGCAAGCAAGGGCGCTGAAGCAGGACTGGCTGAGGGCAAAGAACGGCTTCTGGGACTGGGGCCACTTTTCTTTTAGGGCTGTGACTGCTGTTAGGTTGCCCGTGCTTTGGGCGCTGGGTCCCACACCATGTGCAGACGTCAGTGCTAATTGGACTTAGTGTGTTTAAAAAAAAATAGAATTAATGAGGAGGACATGAAAAAAGGAAATGTGAGGGGCCGGAGGGAGTTAGAGGGGGAAAAAAGTATTCTTTTTTTTTTTTTTTTTTTTTTTTTTTT
>NC_022027.1:56760152-56772447 GCF_000317375.1 Microtus ochrogaster | reverse complement strand
TGGCTTTGGAGCCTGTCCTGGAACTAGCTCTGTAGACCAGGCTGGTCTCGAACTCACAGAGATCCGCCTGCCTCTGCCTCCCGAGTGTATTCTTTAGAAATCTGAAATAGTTGCGTTTTGGTTTTATGGACCTGTGTCTGGAAGCTGTGGTAGAGACCGCACGTAAGTAGGTCATAAATAGGATTATTTGGGGTAGAGTTTCAATGTTAGCTGTCTTAGTGATACAGCACATGGTTTATATTATTAATACACTACTCTTTTTATTGCTGTTTTAGAGTGTCCTTCCTCTAACCATTTACTATAAAACAGTATGTTGTGGTTTGCCAGCAAGAATGCCATACACCTCTCTTGCTTGCTAGTCTTGATTGTACAGAGGCCACAGTCAAGGACTGATGGATGCCGCCTGGCCTTGTGTAAGCCCACTGTGAAATCGGCATAACGACAGGCTTGCGTGATGATGCGTTCCTCAGAGCAGAGCCTGTCATTAAGCGACAAGGTAATCATGATGATGATTATGAGTTAGGCTTAGGGTATTGATTACGAGAGATCCCTACAGCTTTCCTTTGTGCACATGGATAAGACTCGTCTGTAATTCCTTTCTGGCATTTCTTACCATGACTTAAATAACACACATATGCACACACACTTGCAAACATCACCCCCAAACACACACACACATCTTCTCGTTTCTATTATCGATTTGGCTATAGGGCTTTGTGATCACCAATTTAGGCCTATTCTACTGAATTATTGGCAAATCTGAATGAAGCATATATACTTAAAATCAATGCCAGAATCTGTGTAATTATGTCAGATTCAGAAAAAATAAAAACTAAACTAAACAACAACAACAAACCCACTGCTGATGGCGCTCAGGTTCCATCCACCCATCCCTCTAGAATTGCTGACCAGATCTATAATTTAATTATATCATGATACTCTAGTCTTGATTTAGTGACCCCCCCCCGTGTTATTTTAACACACTAAGGGCTGGGCCAACGAGATGACTCAGCAGAGAAGGGCACTTGCTGCCAAGCCTGAGGACCAGAGTTTGGCCCCCAGAACCCACGTGGTGGAAGGAGATGATGGAGAATTGAGTCTTAGGTGTTGTCTGACCTCCACAACCATGTGTCCCTCTCAATATAAACGTAAATAAGCACACGAAAGGCAGCACGTGGTTGTTTTGTTTTAGTCAAAGTGAAGTCTGTAGATTGGATGGTTATTGTACTAGAAATACACTGTGTGCCCCTTTGATGTTAGGCTTTGGTCCTTTGGTAGCTGTATGACTTGACCTTTTGTTCAGGTGACCCTGTGACTTGCTTTACCTTGTGGGCTGTCAGCCAAAACTTGAGCTGCACCACGTGGCTGGGCTCAGCCTCTTACCAGCTCTGCTGTCACCAGAAGACCCCGTCTGCTCCTATCTCCTTGGCGTGGGCCCAGCTCAACTCATACAGAGAAGTGAACGGGTCCCGTGTGGAACCCCATCCAGGGTCCCGTGTGGACCCACACCCAGGGTCCCGTGTGGACCCCCACCCAGGCTGTAGAAGCCTGGAGAACCCTGATCATAGGAATACATGGCATGGCTGTCTTTCCCAGAGTTTGGGGCAGGGGTTCTCACACAGGATTGCTGCAGTTGACAGATACAAGAGAGACCATGCAAGTGCCTCTGCATCTTATAATGAATATCTAGGTATATGCTCTGAAGAAAGAAACTTTCTGAGTATAATTTTCTTTAAGTGATAAACAGTATGTCTTTATCTATTTTTGTCCCAGTCCAATGGGATTACCCTCCCCTTATTCTCCCTGAAAAAGAGAGGAAATGTTTGTCTGTTGGTCTGTGGTTCTCTGTTCTCAATATACCAGGGATGGAACCCAGCACCTTGGGCATGCTAACCAGGCAGCCTATCACTGAACAATAGCTGTAGCCATAAGCAAGGTCTGTTTTTAAACGCAGGTCTGAAAGTCATTCTTAGCTGAATGCTCAGGGTACAGGAATTTAAATTCCTCACACAAACAGTGTGCGCTGCATACTCAGAATTATGTGGCCAGGACATTGATAATTTATATCCAGGTTAGCTAGATATAGAACATCCTCCCGAGAAAATACGTGGTCAGTTCACAGTTTATTCAGAACTGAAAGAGTTAACGATGATACTGTGGAGATGGCTGGGTAATGAAGAGTACCTGCTGTTCTTGCAGAAGGCCCAGGTTCTGTTCCCAGCACCCAGAACAGCTCACAACCACCCTAATCCCAGTCCTGGGGATCTGGTGCCCTCTTCTGGCCTCACCAGGCATGCACATGGTGCACTTACATACATGGAAGCAAAACCCTTATAAACACAAAAATAGAAATAATAAATAGATCTTTTAAAAATAATTAATGATTTCTTTTTTTAAAAAAAAAGCTAAATTGGGACTAGAGAGATGACTTAGGGTTAGGGGTGCTTATTGTCCCATCAAAAGGCTAGAATGTGGATCCCAGTGCGCAGAGCAGGCTCACAGACATCTGTGACTTCCAAAGATTCCAGTGCCTTCTTCTGGACTCTGCAGGTCCCTACATACACATGTGTGCATACACCCACGCAGACACAGAAACACATACGCACACATAAGTAATATTCAAAAGGCTAACCTACCTAAAGAGTCTAAAATATCCTTTATGTCTGCAATTAGACAGTCCAGTTTATAACTCTCTTGATGAGTAGGTGCGTCTGACTCTCCATATCCTCTCAAATCCAGCGCAACGACTCTGTACTCACTTTTAAATTCTCTCAGTTGATGGCGCCAAGAATACCTAGGGGGACAAGAAACGTTAAGAATGCGGACCTGGGGAGCTCTGCGTGTAAAGACTGACTGACTCCCTGAGCTGGACCCTGAGAACGAAGCCCATTTCCACAGCTTCTCCTCTCCCCTCCATGCATGTACCATGTCACATACATGCACAGGCACAAAAATAAATAAATGTCGACTAATAGTAAGAGCAACATTATCAGAGCACTGAGAGAGGCGCTAATGCAAGAATTCTGATTGGTCAGCACAATGACACTTTGTCTCAAAACGGTTCTGATTGGCCAGCATAATGACACCCTGTCTCAAAATCATTCTAATTGGTCAACATAGTGATACCCTGTCTCAAAGCCATTCTGATTGGTCATTATAATAATACTCTGTCTCAAGATTGTTCTGATTGGTCAGCATAGTGACACCCTGTCTCAAAACCGTTCTGATGACTGGTCAGCATAGTGACACCCTGTTTCAAAATCATTCTGATTGGTCAGCATGATACTCTGTCTCAAAACCAACCAACAAACAAGAACAGTAAAGACTTCCTAAGGGGAAAAGAGTCAGAAATGATTCTTTAAAAAACTATGTAGGGGCTGGAAAGCTAGCTCAGTGATTAAAAGCTCTGGCTGCCATTCCAGAAGACCTGGTTATTATTCCCAGCACCCACAGGGTGGCTTGTCACTATCCATAATTTTATTTCTAGAGGATCTAATGCCTACTTCTGCCTTCTGTGGACTCTGAAAGCCCATATTTCACTAATATATACCTACATACATAAAATTGAATAAATAAAAATTTTAAGGAAGTTCAGTCATCCTCAGTGACATGGTGAGCTCTGGTTACATAAGACCCTATCTCAAAAATAACCAAAAAAACCCCTCTTATTAAAAAAAGTTATATAGTTGCATGTTATGACAGGGAAAAGAGAGCCATGTGAGAAAGAGCCTCCCTTCATCATCATTAGGAACACTCATCTCCTTCCGATTTCCAGAAACTCAGAGCAAGGGATCAGAATTTACAGAAACTACGAAGTATTACATACAAAATTGATATATATTTTCTAACCTTACTAAGAATAGTTACTTTACAGATAGAATTTCTTCTTATTTTCTTTTGTTTTGTTTTTCGAGACAGGGTTTCTCTGTAGCTTTGGAGCCTGTACTGGAACTAGCTCTTGTAGGCCAGGCTGGCCTCGAACTCACAGAGATCCATCTGCCTCTGCCTCCCGAGAGCTGGGATTAAAGGCGTGTGCTACCACCACCCAGCCCAGATTGAATTTCTATATGAAATAAAATGTCTTAACCCTTTAAAATAATAATAAGGAAGATAAGCTTAAGAATTTTGTTGGAATCTGCAACAATCTGGCTCAATGCTTTGGCAGGGTAATATAAACAAAATACTTTCGTACTGTAGAGCCAGGTGGCTTTGCCATTTTGAAAATGAAATTTAATTTAGAGGGAAATAGATTTACTATGTGAAAATCTATTTCCCTCTAAATTAAATTTGACTTACCTTACTCCACAGTCAAAAAGGGCTCAGTATTTTGTTTTTAGTAATTTCAACAATTGAAATTATTCAATTATTTATTATTCAATATTCAATTTTTAATATTCAATATTCAAATTATTCAATAATACAACAATAATAACTCAGTAACTTCAACAGTTGGAATTATGGTTGAAAAGAAAAGGTCTGAAAACTAAAAGAATCCAACAGAACAATGATGTTGGCAGTTAGCATTTAAGAGCACTAACTATTCTTACAGAGGGCCAGGTTGGTTCCTAGAACCCACCCTGGGCATCTGGTAAGTGTCTGTAACTCTGACTCCAGGGGCTATGATGTACTTTTCTGTGGTTCTCTTGTGAAATGCAAAGGGGAATGCTCACCAAAAAATGAATGGATGCAGAAACATGGTGTATCTACTAAAGGGCATATTAGACTTATTTACACATAAAGAAGAATGAAATTGTCCTGTTTTTGAGAAAATGATAGAACTGAATACATCATGCTAAGCAAAACAAGTCATTCCCAGAAAAGCAAATATTGCATGTTTTTATTTTCTCTCCCTCCCCTCCTCTCTCTCTATATCATGTCTATATATGAGCAATATATTATATATGACATGAAGACAGGATTGTTTAGAGAAAGGAGGGGAACAAGGGAAGACTTGACAAGGAGCAAAGAAATTTAACAGGACAGACATGACCAAATATGATAATATCATATATTTGTCACAGTGACACCTAGTAATATTATAAATTAACTAAAATTTATTTTGAAAAATGGAACTATTGCTATGAATGTGTGAGGACAAAAGAGCATTCTAATCAATTCTGAGAGCTCGGGAGATGTCAACATATTAACAAATTTCAGAAGAATAATTTTTGTGTGTATGTGCACGCTTATATGGTTATAGTTGCAAATGCATGAATGCATAGATATGTACGTGTGTGTGTGTGTGTGCTTGTGTAGAAGGGTATGTGCATATGACCACAGGAGTCTGTGGAGTCCAGAAGAGTCTCAGATACCTTAGAGCTGGAGTTACAGGTAGCTATGGTCTCTTTGATGTGGTTTCAGGGAACTGAACTCAGGTCCTCTACAAGAGCAGCAATAGCTTAACTGATGAGCCATCTTTGCAGACTCCACCTTGGTTTGTTTTGAGACAGGGTCTCTCACTGGCTTAATCCTTGCAGATCAGTCTAAACTGGACAGCCAGTGAACCAGAGACCTGCCTGTGTCTGCCTCCATGCTGGCATCCTGTGTGTGGTGTCTGTCTTTTACATGGGTCCTGGGCCTTGGGCACAGGCTGTCATGTTCACATAGCAAACACCTTACCTACCAGCCTCTGAAGAATAACTTAAACATCTTTTTTCTGGAATTCATAAATAGTAACAATTTGACTCACATTTCAGCCACAAATGAAAATTGAAATCCCTGTAGTGACAGATGGCATTGTTGTTCATATAAACAAAGCAAACATAATCCCTCTGTCACACGCTGCAAAGACTCCAACCCTTATGATACTGAAACAAAACTATTTTCATACTTTTTATGCTAAAAACATTTGTGTGTGTGTGTGTGTGTGTGTGAGAGAGAGAGAGAGAGAGAGAGAGAGAGAGAGAGAGAGAGAAACAGTGGTTTTGTTATTGGTTTCCTGAATGGGAACTTATTAGAAGTCAGGCCTGGCACTAGCACTGCTTAGACCCAGCTGGCCTCAGGCTCCTTTGTCTTGGCCTGTCCATGCTGGAATCATAGGCATGTGCCACCATGCTTAGCTTTGCTGACACCTCTAGACAATCGCAGAGGAAACAAACAACAAGACAGCCTCTTCCTCTACTACTTTTGTTAAAAAAAATTTCAGGATCCTGGTTTTCCACGCCAGACACTTTGAGGTGTGGAGCATCCTTTCTGTCCTTTCCGTGGAGGCTGAGATCAGGATGAGGCGTGCACACTCGCCTCTGCATGGGAGGGATGGCAGCATTCCAGGCAGCTGCAGATGGAGGCAACTCGCAAACATTGCCTGGGTCAGCTCAAAAAATATTTTTAAAAGAGATGCAGATTGAGGCAGAGGGAGAGAAATACCATCTTCTGTCAAACAGCCCTAGTTTGGGCTGATTTAGCTAAAGTTCCCACAGATGTGTTATCTTCTCTAACACTTCCTGTGCATTTAAGAAAGCAGATGCAGGACCCTGCTGTTTCATGTCCCCATGTAACAGTACACATTAAATACTGCCACTGCTCACCAGTCTCAGGTAACAACGGTAAGTATAGATAGTACATTAGGCTGTATGGTACTCTAGGTGTTAGAAACTATTGTAAGGGTTTCTTTTTATTTTCTTTACTTTTGTGTGTCTGTGTGATTGAGTGTCTGCAGAGACCAGAGAGGATGTTGGACCCCCATACTTGAGCAGTGAGTGCTTCACCCACTGAGCTGTCTTCCCAGTCCCCAAATGAACAGATTTTGAATCTTGACTGGGCCCACGTGAAGGGTTTTACACATTTTGATTTGATCCTCACAACACCTCTGCAAAAACATTCTAAGTGATATTTTAGATCCCTGTTCTATTTTGCTTTTCTGTCATGGTGATAAAAAACATTCTGACCATAAGCAATTTGGGGAGGAAACGGTCTGTTTCACTTTACAGTTCTGGTAACAGTCCATCACCAAGGGAAGCTGGTATGGGAACTGAAGCAGGAACCTTGGAAAAGACTCCTCCCTCTCTTGTAACCAGCTAGCTTTCTTACCTAGCCCAGGCCCATCTGTCTAGCTATGGTACTGCCCATAATGAGCTGGGATCTCCTACCTCAATTAGCAATTAAGAAAATCTCTCATAGACATGCCGCAGGCCGATTTGTTCTTAACAATTCTTCACTTGAGGTCCCCTCTTTAAGCTGGCAACAAAACCCAACCAGGACATTCCTGTGACCATAAGTGAACTCCCTGCCTTTGCCACTCTAGGAAAATTTGATTCATGCTTCAGAATAATGTACAAGAGTAAGTGGTCATATTTGATTCATGCTTCAGAATAATGTACAAGAGTAAGTGGTCATGTCGTGCACTCTGTGATGCAATTCTCTATACATGTCTCAGTTACACTGGGTGTTTTTCTCCTTCTTAATTAGGTTGTTTCCAGATGGAGGAAAAGAAGACAATTCCATGTTTATCCATTCAACTAAACCCTGAGTGGGTAGAGATCTTCTCGGGATGATACCTACAGGCCTCTTGCACTATAGAAATCGGGTGATGGGTAGACTGTGGATAGACTGTTTGTGGATAGTCCACAGGCTCCCTCTCATCCATAAACAATGACTAAATTGTCTAAAGGTAATATTCCTCGAGCAAGACGCATTTAAGGCTGCAGAAGCAATCTGGGTGTGACACTCTGTCACCCTATTTATTACCAGTGTCGATGTGGCTGATCTGTCTGTCTGGGTGGGACACCTGAGCCCTTCCTTGCCACTCCACGTGGAGCCTTCTGATAGAGCAGGGCCTTTCTCTGGTCAGTGGTATATGGGAAGTTGTGCATGCCTGGTAAAACCTGCAGATAAACTCTCAGAGTTTGCGTTAAAATCGGGACACAATATCTTCAAGGCTCTAAACAAAATGAAGAATTTGTAATGGTAGAATTCCAGATACCATGGGACAGTAAAAGAAAGATTTTAGCTTTTCAAATGTTAGCCAATATTCTACTTTTATGTCAACCTGGAACACACCTTTTTTTTAAAAACACTCCCTAACCTATTTAGTTCATGAACCATCTGAAGGTCATACCCCTCTGCCAGCAAAAAGGACTTTCTTGCTGGGTGGTGGTGGCACACATTTAATCCCAACACTCGGGAGGCAGAGGCAGGCGGATCTCTGGGAGTTGGAGGCCAGTTGGTTTACAGAGTTCTGAGGCAGGCTCCAAAGCTACACAGAGAGATCTTGTCACAAATGAACAAACCAAAAAAACCAACAACAAAAAGACTTAATTCTCACCTCAGTCTCTTTTTAATACACTATTTTTTCAGAATTGGGTGTTTCTTACGTCTGTTTTTATTTGGGTCCTTTAGGATCATTAGAGAATGGGAAATATCCACCTCCATCAATGATATTGCCACTGTAAATACCCCTCAATTCATATACTGAAACAATTTGCCAAAATGGCAGTTGTCTTAGTTTGGGTTTTCATTGCTGTGAAGAGACACCAGTACCACAGCAGCTCTTATAAAGAAAACATTTAATTGGGGCTGCTGGCTTACAGTTTCAGAGGTCCAGTCCCTTATCATCATGGTGGGGAGCAGGGAGGCATGCAGAACTGAGAGCCTGCTACAGCCTGACTCGCAGGCAGCAGGAAGTCAGCTGACAGCCATGCTGAGGGAAGCTTGAGCCAAAGAGACCTCATATCCCGCCCCCACAGTGACACACTTCCTCCAAGAAGGCCACTCTCTTTGGGGGCCATTTCCTTTCAAACCCCAATAGTATTAAGAGAGAGACTTTTAAAGAGGAACTGAGTCATGAGGTCAGATCCCTCATATATGATATTAAATAAAGCACTCAAGAGAATTAGCTAGGCCCTCCCTATCCTTCTACTACATGAGGATATGATTGATATCAGTCCCTTGGAAGGACAAAGCAACCAGGCAGCATTTTGAGAAAAGGGACTGGGCTCTTAACAGACACTGAATCTCCCAAGGACTTAATCTTGAACATCTTGGCCTCTAGAACTGTAGGAAGTAAATTTCTGTTCTGGTATTTTATTCTAACCATATACATATTTATTCTAATAACACAAATAGACTAGAATAGAAAGCACTATGAATTTTTTGCTATAGGAATTTTCTCTTTTACTTTAAAACATTTAGGTCTGTAATAGAGCCTACATTCATAAGTTCCTGTGGTCATGCCTTCTCAACAAAGCCTTGGGCTTCCTGCCAAGTCCTCCTTCCCTCACTCGGGCTGTATTTTATTATATCCAGAGTAGCTGCTCTGCAGAAGCTGTTTTATAACTTGAAATTTCAGAAAATTGAAACATTAGAAGACTTTTTAAATCTCCCTAAAAGGAAGCGTGACAGCTGGAGGCTGGACGAGAAGAGGTTTGAGTTTAAGGCTAGCCTGGGCTACACAGCAAGATGTTGTCTTGAAATAATTAGGATGGTCATATGTATTTATGCTTTTAGATTAGGAGGGAAACCATTGCTGTGGCTTCAGGGACTTCAGGAATCACTCACCACCCTGGGAAATGATCTGTCCTTACAAGAAAGTCATCTGTGGTAAGTTCTACAGTTAGACTGTTTGTCTCTGCAAAACTCAAGATGACATTTAACCCTGATTGTAAAGTGTCAAGAGTAGAACTTGTTAGACATGATTATGGCACGAGCGAGCCTGACCTCGTGGGGTTAAGCGCAAATTCACCCTCTGTTGCTGTCTTGCCTTTCTACCTTCTATCCTGGGCTGACTCAATACATGGCACCTCACACCAGCTTCCCAACCTAAGGGAAAAAATCCTATTCTTTTACAGCATCACCAAGGGAACCAAGCCAAGCTGCTGAGTGCTAACGTGAATGAGAAGAAGTTAGTCGGTAACTTTACCAGAATTCCGGAAATCCATGAAGCAGCAGCATGAGGGGTCTGCCCCTTTCTCCAGCAGCAACATAGTGAAATCTCAGTCCCGAATCCTGAAAGTGGGAAATACGCAGATTGTGGTAACAAGCATCATCAAACTAAGACGTTTAGAATTTCCATTAGGCTGAAAACATTCTCGCTTGAATTATTTTAGCATTAAGAAATAAATATTAATTTAACGACGTGAGTTAACAATAGGATAAATGGACCAATTCACCTTTGGGGTATTCCCTTAGAATACCCCTCTCCTTTGTTCTGTGTATGTATTTTGAGGCCAATGTATGTATTTTGAGCTTCTGAAGCAACATCACAGTGTAGCTTTCGTCTTAGTGAGGTGTCATGTTTCATCCCCTGCAGGATATGTAAATAATTCTGATCTGAATTTCAATTTTGCTAAGACTATCTCGTGTACTCTGCTTAGCTTGCCCGTCAGAAGTTACGTAATTCACACCCCTTCTCTTATTTTTAGGTATCTCCTTCCCACACTTTATCTTGAGTGTTTCATATATGGTCCCCTCGCTGCCTGTTCCTCCCGTGTGTGCCGGAGACTTCACTGAGCACGTGGAAGATAAGCTAGCCCAAGGAAAAGGAAGGGACAGGGAACAAGAGAAGCAAACACCAAGGAACAGTAAAGCAGAAAAGAAAGGGAAAAGAAACAAAATCCCTGAAAGTATGAACCGTAGTGGAAGTCAAAAGTTGAGCATGGACCCTGGACTTTGATGTGAAAGAGTCTGGCCCGTCATTTCAATTAACTCTGTCGTTTACAGATTTAGAAAATGAGGCCTTGGTGCAGCGGTAGAGCGCCTGCTTTTTTAAGACCTGAGGTTCTCAGTTCCGCAATCCCCTCCCGCAAATGAGGTCCAAACAAGTCAGGCAAGTCATAAAGGTAGCTGGGAAGGTTGCAGCTGTAGCACCGCTAAATAAACAAACAGAGGTGGAGAGGAACGTAGTGACTAGCTGGCTGGAATTACCGTTGTGTCTATTTCTTGGTTCTTCTTCTAAGGAGAAAGAAAGGCATTCCGAGGTTACATGGTCCATCGGTTACATTTTCTCCATAAGTCAGAAGTTAGCACATGCGACTTTGCTGTTATCTCTTTAAAAATGTTTTAGTGGTGGTTGAATCTTGAAGAATGAGATGTTATGGCCGTCGGACTGGATTTAATCACTACTTTACTGTACTAGGTATTTGCCAGGTCGATAATTATAATAATGGATTATACTAAGTTCTAAGTCCGTTGGTCGGGTTCATTTTTCTGTTTTTGCTTGTTTTTTTTTTTTTTTTTTTTTTTTTTTTTTTTACCAAACGTGACTGCACTTGATTCTTTCATCTTTCAGGCTTCTCCTGCCTTTCTGAATCCCAGTTGCTGGGGAATTTAGCTGCTGACGGAAAGTCAGGACTCAGTAACATAAATATCTCCTCGTATGCTGCCTTTGAGAGGCTCGTGAGTCAGAGTGCAGTGCGTGTCACAGGGACAATTTCACTCCACCACCTGGCGTCAGGAAATAGAACGTCTGTGGGCTGTGACCGAAGTTGGGACAAGTACTGTCAATGACGAGCGAAGGAAGCTTTACTAAGGAAAGTGGACACCTACTTTTTATTCCATCCCTCTGGTCCCTGAGTGCTCACATCGGCCTTGCTCACAAACACACACCATTTCTTTTCTGTTTCTGCCTAGGTCATCTGAAATCAGAAATGACTTTCCCAAGAACTGTCCCTTCGCTCCATCTCAAAAAACCTGGACAAACCTAAGACAGCAGGACATCGCCAGGAGCGTTGTTCTGCAGCTGATCCGAGCCCTAAAAGGCAGAAAGGATGACAGGAGACGGCTTCTCCTTGCAGTAGGAAAGGGGGGTAGAATTATTCTGAGTTGCTTCGGCAGGAGGAGGATCCTCCGGTTAGAGAAATTCCACATAGAAATAGCCTCCCTCCCGCCCCCACCCCACACACGCGATAAGGAGAAAGCGGACAGATATAAATTGAGCTCCTGTACAACCCCCAGCCCTGTACCCCCTGTCTTCCCTGGGGTCCCCCCAGGTAGCGTCCGGTAGCCGGGAAGCATTTGGGAAGAATCAGCCCAGCGCCCTTGGAGCCCGCGGCTCCCACGGCCCTCGCCCGCGTCAGGCGCCCTCCCCGCTCTCCCGGCGCGCGCCGGCCTTCACCTTGATCCTCACGTAGCAGTGGGTACCCAGAGAGGGGTCGCTGAGGCACGCGGGCGGATGTGCCCGGGCCGCCCGGCGGAAGGTCTGCGCCGGTGCCTTGCCGATGCTCCACAAAAGTTTGAGCAGGTGGACGGAGGCGCACAGCCCGCAGTAGCCGTACACCAGGGACCAGTAGAGCAGGGCGCGCAGCGCGGGCACCAGGCGGGCCGGGCGCGGCGGGGCCATGGGGCGGCCTTGCGGGAGCCG
>NC_022027.1:56758106-56760052 GCF_000317375.1 Microtus ochrogaster | reverse complement strand
GCGCCCGTCCGCCCGGCCCCGCACACGCCGCGCGCCCAGGCCTCGGGGACCGCGCAGAGCGAGCGAGGCCCGGGTTGTCCTCAGCCCGCCCGCCTGCCCGTGCCACTTCGCTAGCACCGACGCTGAACGCCATCCTGGGGGTCCCGCCGCCGAAAGCGTCCTGCTCTGAACAGGTTCAAACCCTGGTTCCCAGATAACCTGGAGTGTCTCAGGCCTTCTGGATGCCAGAACCACGGAGGGAGGGAGGGACTTTTGTGCTAAACGGCTGTCATTGTTTCTTCAGGTAGGTACCCTTGACAGTCTCTTGCAGATGTTAACTGTTCAACTTCAACTTAACTGTTTCTTCGAAGTTACCAGCCCCACCAGAAAAAAGAGCAAAGGGCACTTTAGACCAATGTGAAGGCAAACAGTGGGTTGTTCCCCTACCCTTAGCAAGGAAGGTGTCCTCCCTCACCGTCTCTCCTCCTTAATCCCCCCAACTTCCCTTCCTCTTCCTATCCCCATTGGTGCAGGTCCCACAATAGTTTATCAAGACCCCAGTTAAGAAACATTATTTCTCCATTCTTCCTTCCTTCCCCTCCCCTCCCTTCCAGGGTGTGTGTGTGTGTGTGTGTGTGTGTGTGTGTGTGGTGTCTCCAGAGGCCAGAAGAGGGCGCTGGATTCTCTGGAGGGGATGTTACAGGTGGCTATGAGTCTGTGTCCTCCTTCCATCCTGCTGGGAACTGAATCCAAGTCCTCTGAAAAGTCGTACTCTTAATTGCCGAGCCATCTCTGTCCTTCTTCCCCATCTGTTATAACTTAGGACTGTTATAACTATATCTACATAAAATACTTTTTGTGTGAACATTTTTATTTTTTCATTTTCACCCAGAAATGAGATCGTAGGGTCAGGCCAAGGTGGAACTTTGCTTCCTGAGATAAATCAGACTGGTTTTCAGAATGGCTGGCTGCTCAAGGGGTAGAGGCCTTACAGCCTAAACCAGAATTCATAAAGCCCTGGGTTCAATTCCTGCTTCAAAAAAAAAAAGTGACCATACAATTTTGGAATTACCTACAATCTGAGTCTTTGCTGAGTCCCATTCTTGACAGCACTAGGTACTGAGCTCTTAATTTCAGCCATTCCAGAGGCACAGAGAGAACACTGATTCCCAGTGGAAGGAGACACTGTCTTCAGTAAGGAAGGGAGCTGCAGAGGGCGAGCATGGGAGAGGGTAGCTGGGGAGGCTGATGAATTAGGACGAGCTAACACATATGTCTGAATATGCCATAAGAAAACTTACCACTTTATATACAGACTTAAATGCTCAATAAAAAGGATAAAACTTAGTGTGCGTTCATTTCTCTAATGGTGACTAGCATTGGGCCTCTTCCATGTGGCCACATGTCACGTCATTCTTCTTTGACAGGGCGTCTAGACAAGTCTTCACTCAGTGTTGCTCTCCTTCCCCACAGTGGAAGCAGGGGCCTGCATGCACCAGTGCTGGGCTCTCCTGCAGACACTTTCATCCTTTGTTGTGTAGGCTTTCTCACAGATGCGTCTGACAGTTTGTCGTAATTATTACAAACCCTTATTGAACACAACGTGGCCTCTCATTCTCCTTATTTGCATTTTTTTCAGGGGGGAAAAAAGCTTTAATCTTGGTAAAGTCAAATTTGTCAGTTTTCCCATTTGTCATTCATCCTTTTCATGACAATCTAAAAACTCGTGGCCCAGCCAATGGAGCATAAAGATTTTTAAGTTTTGTGATCGTCATAATATTGTTCATTATGCAGTTTTTGTATAAGATGTGAGGTTTTACTTGACATTCATGTATCTTAGACTCTCCTATGGCACTTGTTGGAAAGCCGACCTGTCTCTACTGAGTTCATGTCTGCTGAGTTCATGTCTGCTGAGTTCATGTCTACTGAGTTCATGTCTACTGAGTTCATGTCTGCTGAGTTCATGT
>NC_022027.1:56755770-56757787 GCF_000317375.1 Microtus ochrogaster | reverse complement strand
TGAGTTCATGTCTGCTGAGTTCATGTCTACTGAGTTCATGTGTATTGAAGTCATGTCTATTGAGTTTCTGTCTATTGAGTTAGTGTCTATCGGATTGCAATCTTTGCCACAGATCTTTAGTTTCATTTCTGGGGTCTCCACTCCATGCTATTGCATTGATCTATAGGACTGGGGTTGTGTCTTTTATCTCTCCCTTCCTCTCTTCTTAGGATCCTTGTTTGTATGTGTTTTATATGTTCTTGTTCATATATCCTAGTCTGTAATGGTTTCTTTGTACTACATAACAATTGAAGAGAGTTGAATATACAACTATTTGCTTTTACAAAAGAGCGTATTTTACAAAATGGTTATGTGCATTGAGTCTGGCCTGGTGGTGTATGAGTTCCCTTTAATCCTCCCCAACATGTGATGATAAAAATATTATTTTAGCTAACAATGAGTTAAGATTATTATCACATATGGCTTCAGTTTTGATTTCCTCAATATCTAAGAAGCTGAATGTCTCTCCATGTTCATTATCCATACAAATCTCCTAACCTCTCATGAGGCCAAGAGCTAGCAATGGCTGTGTGTTACTCTCAATTCTCCAGAATTGCAGTCAGGTGTAACCAAGAGATTGGGTTGTGAGTGTGTGATGCCTCTTTCAAGCCAGGCCGTTAAAAACCTTTCCATGAGCAATTTGGTAGTTTGAATGAGAATGGCCCCAATAGGTTCAGTTTGAATATTTTGTTCTGAGTTGGTGGAACTGTTTGGGAAGAATGCGGAGGTGTGGCCTTGCTGGAGGAGGTGGTTTCAAAAGCCCACGTTATTTCTAATTAGGTCTCTCTGCCTTATGCTTGTGGATCAGGATGTAAGCTCTTAGCTACCACTCCAGTCTCATGCCTGTCTGCCTCTGAAACTGCAAGTCCCCAATAAACTCTTCTGTATTGCCTATCACAGCAACTGAAAAGTAACTAACACAAAAGTAACTAGGATTCTTCCCTCTAATCCCCTCCCACTCTTCAGAGTTCTCTCTCACTTTCCTTTTTAAAAAAAAATCAATGCAAACTCTGCTTTCACTATGCAAACACGAAACAAAACAAAAGCTTCCATCTGCTCACCTGATCTTATTGTCTTGTGGCATATCCACGGCAGAGGCCACGTGATCTAGGTGGAGTAACTGGAAACAGAAGGGGGTCACCCTAGTGTGCATTGAGGGCTGATATTCTGTGACAAAATGCTGCTTGCATTCCACGCCGTTTGATAGTTTTGCTGTGTCCTGTTTTCAGCAAAGGCGTGTCATCCTTACCGTTCACACAGAACCGTGATCTTCAGTGTGAAGGATGCTGCAGTCAGCAATGAACCACACGTAGTTTTTCCTCCCCTCACATGCAAAAACCAATATCTCACAATCTTAGATTCTCACCAGTGCACACCCTCCTGTGGCAAACAGTTCAGAACAGAACAAAAAGATACTATTTGACACGGCACCAGCAGCAGCCATGATTGACACAACTTACAGATGACCAGCTCACCCCTAAGGATACTGACTAATGAGAAAAGCTGTGCTCAGATACACAATGAGAAAACATACAGGATTCACACACACTTTAGTGCTGGAAAGAATGACAACCAAAATCCCCACATCTCTAGCTAACACACACACACCCCTATGCATGCACAAAAAAAGCAGAATCAACCCAAATCTCTCTCTCTCTCTCACACACACACACACACAGGTAGATATCTTCAAGAATTCATTTTTCTCAATTTTAAGAAAATCAAAATTGTTGTTTGCTCAAAAAAATGACTTTTGTTATTCCTGGTTGGTTGCAGGGATTCTCATTAGATATGTGTTAGATCTTTTAATTAATGGTTGGCAAACTTTCTAACATTCTCAGTAAAAGGTTGGGTGGCAAGTATTTCAGGTTTTAAAAAATTACATGGTGTGTATGGAGTAGGTAGACATATATGTGGATGTCGGAGAACTTGTGGCAGTAGGACCTCCCCTTCCTCAGACCTGGGGCTCAGACTCAGG
>NC_022027.1:56746724-56751800 GCF_000317375.1 Microtus ochrogaster | reverse complement strand
ATCTTCGTCAGTGGTGACCCCGACTCTGTTTCTGCCTCTGGCCAGCCAGGATTCAGGACTCACTAAGGCTTCGAGCTTCCTCCCCCAACTTGTGAATGATCACAGCCTTTGCTTACCTTCTCCTCTGCTCAGGTGTTTTTGTGTAAATCCACCTATCTGGCAGACTCATAGCTTGCCTGCACTGAGGCTTCTGGGTAGACACTAATAAACTGTCCTGGTGCTTCAGGTTGGGCTTGTTTTTTAATACTGAAACTAAGAACCTCAATAGGGAACCCCAATTTCTCCTGTATCTATCTCAATTGCTTTCTGTTTCTGTACACAGCTGATTTGGGGGTGGAAGACCAGAGAGAACTCCTCTGCCTCTTTTAAGACTGGAAATCCTCAAGGGGAGGGGAGGGGAGAGTTACAGGCAGGGTGTACGTATAAGCCTGAAAAGAAAATTGGTAAATTTCTGAATTTAATTCTAATCTGATCTAACTTAAAATCCTCATGGTGTTTCAGCTCATTTGAGTACTACAAGTCAGATAAAGAGGCCCTAAGTCTCATGTGGAAGTTTAGTGAGTTGTGAGCATCAAGGGCAAGTTATATGGAAGAAGGAAGGAAGGAAGAAGGAAGGAAGGAAGAAAGGAAGGAAGGAAGGAAGGAAGGAAGGAAGGAAGGAAGGAAGGAAGGCAGAACCTCCTACCTCTGACCACAGACAAAACTGCACTAATAAGCACGGCATTCCAGCACAGAGGTATGTCTGGATTTTAAGTGTACTAAAATGCACAAAGCCCAGTTTGATTGTGAATGCATGTTTTGCCAGCACTCAGGAGGTACAGGCAGGAGAATCGGGAATCTTGGGGCTATCCTTACAATTTTAATAGCTGTGCATTGCCCACTTCTGTTTGACCTGGTATCCTTGTGCCCAGCAGATGAATCCTCCTTGGAAGGTACAGACAGATGCTCTGGGCACCGCTAACCCATGGATCCAGAACAAGCCATGTCTTTTACCAGAAGCAAAGCTGTGTTTTATGTGTAAAATCATGAAGTATGAAGAAAGCAAAATCACCATATTTTTTGTAAAAACCAGTTAATCAAGTCTTCCATGTGTCCATATTTGAATGAGATTTATAATCTCATTGGACAGAACATAAACTTTCCTAATGTCTCTACATAATAGTCTATCTTTCCCATAGACTACCCTACAAATCCCTAAATTTAAAATTTTAAGGTTTGGTCTTAAAATATAAGCAGTTCTGCTAGTACTGGGCTTTGAACCCTGGGATTTGTCCATGTAAGGTAGTTACTTCAGTGCTGAGCTATGACTCCAGCCCTGTCTTAATTTGTTTTTAAAAATTTCTATAAAGAAAGCAGCTTTAAACAAATGGGCCAAGAAAGCGCGGAACCGATATAAAGAAGGAAATGACACCACCCCCAACTTCATCTTTTAGGAAAATCCATCTCTATGTGGGCAGTTAGCCCCAGGAAGGATGCTGGCAATGGAAGCCACAGTTGTTACAGCCACGTCCTGGGAGAAAGGAGCAGCAGGACATACAGGGTGCCTGCAGCTGCGGTGCTACCCTGCAGCCTCAATGCTTCCCCTGCAGCCACAGTGCTACCCTGCAGCCACGGTGCTCCCCCTGCAGCTGTGGTGCTTCCCTTGCAGCCTCGATGCTCCCCCTGCAGCTGTGGTGCTTCCCTTGCAGCCTCGATGCTCCCCCTGCAGCTGTGGTGCTTCCCTTGCAGCCTTGATGCTCCCCCTGCAGCTGCAATGCTCCCCCTTGCAGCCGCGATGCTCCCCCTGCAGCCTCGATGCTCCCCCTGCAGCCTCGGTGCTCCCCCTGCAGCCTTAGTGTTCCCCCTGCAGCCTTGGTACTCCTCCTGCAGCTGTGCTGCTTCCCTTGCAGCCTCGATGCTCCCCCTGCAGCCTCGATGCTCCCCCTGCAGCCGCGATGCTCCCCCTGCAGCCTCGGTGCTCCCCCTGCAGCCTTAGTGTTCCCCCTGCAGCCTCGGTACTCCTCCTGCAGCTCTCTGTGCAGCAGGAAGAAATAAGTGGCAGAGATTCAGAGACTGGTGGTGGTGTTTGTTATCCAATGGTTTCTCCTGAAGGGAGGGGAGATGTGAAGTTTAGCTGACTTCAGGGACAATGAACACATGATGGACACTCTTAGACCTGCGGCCAGCATGACAGCTCACTGAGAACTGGAAAGTGACTGCAGTTAGCAAGGTTACAAGGTTTCGTGAGTCATCCTCAGCATTGTGGGTGCAGAGCAGGCAGAGTTCATAAGAGTTTGAGTTTTATCAAATAAATACAACCAAATAGAGTTGAGAGGTGGGCCAGGGAGTTGTTAGAACATCCTACTACTAGCTTTTGATAAGCAAAAGTATCTTAAAATAACCACCAAATAAGAGACTATAGTCAGTTTTGACACAGTCTGTTGCCAGGCAGGGACTTGGGTGAGCGGAGCACCAAGGGTACGAACTGAAAGCATTCGTTGTGCTTTGTTCTTTTGTCATATGGATCGAAGCCCTCAGAAAAAGCCACATGTGTCAAAAATCTCATCATGATAAAGATGGGCTGTATGGTTCAATGGATAGCATGCTGGACTTCTGGGTGCTTCAGAAATTCAAAAGCTCCTACCAGGATGATTGACTAAGAATGTTATTATGTAGAGGAGGATGTTGCAGATCAGTAGACAGATTATCTTGGACTACCTTTGGCCCACCTCTGTATCTGGCCTAACACCCTTCTCAACTATCAGATAAAAACCTTTGGAATGTATTAGCAAGACCAGTCCGGAGATGCTGTAAGATCTAAAACATGCGACAAAGGGTCCTCCCACTGTAAACCAACACAGCAATGTACTGAAGCAGCCTAAAGACCGTTCTGTCTGGTGACTGCAGGCGTTCACGCCATCACTTCCATGGGGCAGTTTGATCACTTGTCTCTGGCTCAGGATAAATGATCCCTTATGCTCTTTGAGGTATGGCTTTGTGTTCTGTAAGGAGTTTTAGCATCCCTTTGGTTTGGTCTACAGTACACTCTGAGCTGACTGCTGGAGAGCCTCTTACTGTTTTCACAACATTTGGTCAGAACTCTTCATTTACTAGCGCTCAGCCATGATTTCTTTTTTGTTGTTTTTCTTGATGCTCTTCTAATATCTAATTTTGGGTTGCTGAAGCTCGTCAGTTAAGAGCACTTGCTGAAGACTTGACTTCAGTTCTCAGCGTACACAGCCCTTAAACCACCTGTAATTCCAGCTCCAGGGCATGTCTCTCTCTCCTCTGTTCTCCATGGTACCTGTAACTCCAGCTCCAGGGATGTGTCTCTCTCCTCTGTTCTCCATGGTACCTGTAACTCCAGCTCCAGGGCATGTGTCTCTCTCCTTTGGTCTCCATGGTACCAGGCATGCAAGTGGTGCAAACAACACACATGGGTAAAACCATTGCACACAGAATCATCTTTAATTCTGGGGTGCTTTTCTGTGCCTGTTGCCTCTTTTTGGCTTAGAAGTTTTATGAGTCAGTGATCATAAAGATGTCAAAGATATGAGCCAGTCATTTTCCAGCTCAACAAGGAAAAGATGACAGGAATTTCTATAGAATGTGCAATGGCCTCACAGGGAAACTCAAGACAACATACAGCATGCCCTGCTCCCGGGTTGTAAGGAACCTTATTGGGAAGTTTCTTGAATCCACCCATGCATGTTCTTGAGCCCACACATGTTCCTGAAACTGTGCAGGATAAATGCAGAGCTTGGAGTGCTGAGCTACTCCTAGAAGCAACACAGAAATCTCAAGCAAACCACAGATCTCTCCAACTACCACGGAAGGCTTCAATTTTTAGGGAATAAAAGATGCTAAAATGGAAAACAAAAAGAAAAAAGGAAATATTTGAGCCAAAAAGAAAAGACATTTGGTACTCCATCTGGTTTTACGTGTGGTGACTATGTTAATTTAACTGGCAGGCACTAGAAATGGCAAGCTCTTGGATCCCCCAAACTGGCTCTTTTTGTTAAATGCTAAACAAGAAGCTCCAGGAAACAACTAAAGACCGTAAGACAGGTGGCCTGCTTTAACTGTACTTTTAGGTAGTCTTGAAGAAATGATGAAATTTCTATTTTTTTAAGAAATATTTTAGAGACTATTGATATTTTAAAAAATGTTAGGGATCAGGAAATACATTTTGAGAGGCCATGTCAGAACTGAAGTTAAGGCCTAGCAAACCTTTCTCACCCCCACGCTCGCACGTCTGTCTATATCCTTGCTTCTCTCCCTTCAACACCCTCCCCCCCTGTTCTCTCCTTCAGTACCTGGGCAAAACTGTCTGCATCAAATGTTAAGGGCTCTCTTTTGAGATGAAGCTTAGAGGAAAAGTGATCTTTATACTATTTATACCTCTAGATGTGCAGAGGATCCCTTGGATCTTTGTTGAAGTGGCTCTCAGTAGCCCATCTCTGTTCCTCTCTGCCACCCACTGACCTAAGAAGCACTCCCTCAGTACCAGGGAACCCACAGCTGCCACACTCTCCTAAGACCCAGAGAAGGCAGCAGAAACCAAGGAATGGAACAACACTCCTTCAACAAAAACAAGACCAGATATCAACATCTACAGGCAACTCAACCACCCTAACCCCAGATACCTAGACACAAACACAAACGGCCAAGCCAAGATGCCTCCAGCAGAACCCAGTAACCCAACTCCAGCAGGACACGAGAAAGGCAATACAGCTGAAATACAAGACAAGGACTTCAAAATAGCAATTATGAACATTATTAAGGACCCCAAAGAAGATATGAAGACACAAACAGTAGAAGGAAACGAATAAAACAGTTCAAGACCTGAAAGTGCAAATAGAAGCATAAAGAAAACTCAAGTGGAAAATTGAAAAGGGAAAACTTAGGAAGTCAAACAAAACCCTGAGAGGTGAGCCTTGCCACCAGAGTGCAAGACATGGCAAAGAGACTCTTCAGGTGTTGAAGACAACGTGGAAGACACGGCAAAGAGACTCTCCAGGTGTTGAAGATAAAGAAGAAGACAAGGCAAAGAGACTCTCCAGGTGTTGAAGACAACGTAGAAGACAAGGCAAAGAG
>NC_022027.1:56731427-56746104 GCF_000317375.1 Microtus ochrogaster | reverse complement strand
AACCTACTAATCCAGCTCTACAGAGCACAAGAAGGCAAACTTCAGCCTGACGTTTCATATGCTCACATATATGAAGGGAATCAAATTGATGATAAAGACAACACCTATGCATGTCACTGACCATGAAGAAGTTGCGCTGGTGCCTAACTAGAGCTTTCATCCCTGCTACCAGAAGTGAAAGGCAAACACCAACCCAGCTACAACCAGGGATCCACAATGAAGACATCCCCGATGACACACTGGCACAACATCATTGTCTGACTGGATTTGAGGCCCACTCCGTGAGATGGAACTCACGCCTGACACGCTTGGATGACTAATAACCTGAGACAAGATAGGCCAAGGTCCTAGGGGAAACCCAGCTACCACTGTTCTTCTAAAGAAGCATAGATTCTGCTAGACCCAGGGACCAGTGCCTTGCTCAGCCTTTCTCAGAGAAGCTTCCTCAGGCAGCAGATGGAAGCTAACACAGAGACTCACACATGGGGTGTCTCCATCAACCTCTCCCTTCAGGGAACCATGTGGAAGAGGAGGTGGGAAGATGTAAGACTCAGAGGGATGGAGGACTCCAAGGAGAAGGTGTCTTGCAGCACAACGGGCCTGACACACGTATGACTCAGAGATGTGCCAGCATGGACAGGGTACTCACAGGTTCAAGCCAGACAATGTTTGAGCACTAACAGGAGGAAATGGTCATGGGTCCCACCCCTAGCCAAGAAATTAGCTGCAACTGACATCTGCTTGCTTGTGAAGGAAAAATTAGCTCTCTTCAATGGAGACTCATGATATATTAACCACACTTAAGGGTTGGCCATGCCCAGCAGTAGGATGACCAACACAAAATGAACCCAGTGGTATTTCTGTAGACATTTTGGTTTGATATTGCTTTGTTTGGGCTTTTTTTATCTTACTGGTCTTTTGCTTGTATTTTTTATCTGATTTTGCATTTTTTTGTGGTTTGTGTGTATGTATTTCTTATACTTAGTCTTTTTTTTTTTACCTATTTATTTATATTCTGGTTTGTCTGCTTTATTTGCCTGTTTTTCAATGAGCGAGAGAAAGAAGGGTGAAGTTGTGTGGGTGGGGAGCTGGGAGGAGTTGGGGGCAGGCAAACTATGATCAGAATGTAGTGTATGAGAAAATTATTTTAAATGAAAACAATGAGCAAAGGGTATAATAAAATAACACACACACACACGCACTCTTGCTGTGGAGCATGCAGCAGGGCTTCTGCCCCAAGCACTGGACTATGGCAGGCATGTGCTGCAGTTTGGACACACGTGGAATTTCTACTTCAGACAATATCACAACAGGGCCTACATCATCAGGTTATGCATCAAGAGGTTTAAAATTCAAGGAGACTATACAAGGTTTAGATTTGACTCCGGTTTGAAAATGACAAAACATAAATGGTTTGTAGACTATGACTTCCCATAATTGGGCAAATGTTCACTACCATCACTACACATTTTAAGACACGTGGACACATTCCTACAGAAGCTGGTGCACACAAAGCTGCCACTTTGTTTCAAATCATAGCTAAGAATGCTTTAAAACAAAAGTCAGTGTGGAATTTAAACATGGAACCAGTAGAGTCTCTGACATTGTGATTCATGGAGAAACAAGGTGTCACTTGTTAGACTCCAGGTAATTCTGACAGAAAAACCTCTTTCCTATAGTACCAGTACTTGAGCGGTTAAGGCAGGAGGGGTATATGAGACCCTGCCTCAAACAAACAAGCAAACTGGTTCAGACAAATAAATAAAAGTTAAAAACTCAACAGAAACCGTTTTTATATTCTTTTATATATTCTTCATTTTTTCCAATCAGATGATCCCTTTCGGACTTGCTTAGATCAGGGCTATAATACATAGTTGACAGTCCTCAGTAGAATGATTAAAATCTATTCATTTTTAGAGATCAAAATTATAAAACTGTTTATAAATTATGTATTTAAAATGAACTTATTTATTAAAAATGTAAGTGAAAAAATATTTAATTATTTTAGGGCAGTCAAAACAATATGTGATTGGTATCTTGGTGGTTGAAAGTAATCACTTTACCAGTGCATTGTAAATATTTGTACCATTAATTTAAAGGTGATAGTTAATTTAAAGCTGAATTTTAATCAAAGTTATTTTCAAACATTGCCATAATGTCGCTTTGAAGAGTCATGTCAATGGTACCCGCCATCTGCAGAAAAGAAGAAGATTTTTGTTAGTTTAAGATACATGCCTTTATTACAGCTTTATATAAACACTTACACACTTAGAAATGTTTCATACAAAATATAAATAATTAGCTTAATGACTATATGTATAACTTTTAATATATACAGATGTAATAAAATGCCACAAGACCACAAATAGTAAGTTTGATTCTCTAACGAGAAGAGTATTTCAATACTTACGGAGCAGTAGTAAGAATGCAAGCCGAAAGCACAACTCTTGCTTGTTCCTGTAACCAGTACAACACTAGGTACAGAAGTTGTCTTAACCAGGCTGGAAAAATGGCTCAGTGGTTAAAGATGTGCACTGCTCAGACAAAAGACCTGACTTCAGTTTCTAGCACCTATTGTCAGGTGGTCCACAACTGCCTATAACTCTACCCAGGCAGATTGGCTCCACTGGCCTCTGTGAGCACATGCTACACACACACACACACACACACACACATCTTTTAAAATGTTTAATTTTAGCAGTGCAATCCCTGTGTGTGGGAATGCTACCATATAATGTAAAAGCTATGGTTTTCATTGATTCCGGCACCGAGTCTAAAACCCAGGGATCTATCTATTTATTTATTTATTAAATATTTATTTATTTATTATGTATACAATATTTTGTCTGCGTGTATGCCTGCAGGCTAGAAGAGAGCACCAGACTTCAGTACAGATGGTTGTGAGCCACCATGTGGCTGCTGGGATTTGAACTCAGGACATTTGGAAGAGCAGGCAATGCTCTTAACCACTGAGCCATCTCTCCGGCCCCCAGAGATCTATTTATGAGCATGGGATCAGACTGCAGAGCGGTACAGAAACAGTGCTCATTTGCATATCAGCAATCGTTAGGAAAGGAGTAAAGTGCAGAAAATGCTAAGTCAGACAAAAGAAGCATGGTTACTACATCCCCAAGTTTCTCCCATCAAGAAAAGCTGGAGTTTATTAAGGAAGCTTTTAGGACAGATTTTAGCACAGCATGATAGGAGGAGAAGGAGCGAGGGCAGGAGAGAGGACAGTGGGAGTGCTCTAGGGTGTGTCCAAGGGAGTCCTTCAAGACTTTCCACTTGCTCCTGGCCAGGTGAAGTCACAGCAGACACTGTAATGTAAAGGGCTCGGCCCTCCCCACAGCAGTAGACCAGTGAGACACAAAGCTCTAGTCTGTTGCCCAGCTGGTTGGCTTCTTGGATGTGGTTGTTTTCAAGATTTAGAGCTATGGCCTCCCTACCAAAGGGATAATAAAAGGCTTATTTTTCTAGCACCACAGAGAAGGGTGGGACATGTCTGACTCTAACAGACTGCAAGAAATTCTCAAAATCTGCCTTAGAAATGAACAAACACTAACAAAACTTAAATCAGGACCTTTTAGTGCTCAGCTGTTCTAGGCCAACTGTCTAGACTAAATAGTTCCTCAAAGCTGATCTTAGTCTGCCATGTAGGAGCTTGAGAAAGTGTCCCGGTCTGGGGATCATGTGATGCTCTCTAGATACAGGCACACTGGAACACAGCAAGAAAGTGTAATGAAACCTTTGTTATAGTTAAGTAAAAATGAAAAGTTCTTTTCTTATTTATTTATTTTGTTTTTTCAAGACAAGACTTCTCTGTAGCTTTGGAGCCTGTCCGAGAACTAGCTCTTGTAGTAGACCAGGCTGGTCTTGAACTCAGAGATCTGTCTGCCTCTGCCTCCCAAGTACTGGGATTAAAGGCTTGTGCCACTGCTGCCTGGCTAGAAAAATTTTATTTTAAAGGTTGCATGTAGAATTTTATTTTAAATTCATATCTATCTAAGATAAGATAGATTCATGTAGAATACTTACAAATAGAGAATCAATCTGTCCACTAATAAATATTAGGGATCATGACTTAAAACACCACTTGATATTCCTTTCTCTGTGGTCCCGATCACACTTCAGCCAAACCCAGATGGAAGACTATAGGGCTGATGAAGGAGACGGGCATAAGGTGAACTTTGGGCGCTGTTAAATGTTCTAGGTCCTTAGTCCTTAGTCAAGCTAGTCAAGCTCCTGAAAAGTCCTTAGGATAGAAGGAACGACATCAGACTGAGTGGAGGTGTTAGGGACGCTAGACTCTTGTAAGAGGACTGGGAGGTGACTAAAGCCAGGTCTTAGGAGAAATGTCTGAAACAGACAACAGAGCATGCTTATCATGGTAGAAAGTTCTACAGAGGAGGAAGTTCAGTGCTAGAGGGTATTCATAACAGGTGTAAAACCCTGAATTTGATCTGCAGCACCACAAACAATAAAATAATCTCTGTATAACATTGTTAAATGCCATTCATTTCTGCTTGAGGCCAAGGCCTCTAGTCTCAGTATTCAAGAAGCTAAGGCAAGAGCATGGGGAGTTCAAAAAGAATTCAGGCTAAGGTTCCAGCTGTGAGAGACAAAAGTGGGGAGGGAAGAAGGAAGATTTTGTTTGGAAAAATAATTCAACATGTAAACGAGAACATGGATATCTAGCCATAAAGAGGAGTTCAAGAGCGAGTTCAAATGGCCAGCGAACGCAGAACTAAATGTCGAGCATCTTTAGCCACTGTGGGAATCAAAACCACACGGAGCTTTCTCTCACCACATACAGAGCAGCAAGAAACAGAAGCCATGTGTCTCAAGGATGCAGAGAATGAAAGTGAGTACAGACGTTATGGAAGTCAGCATGGATATTCTTCAAAAACTAAAAATGCACAGCTCCGCCATTCCTGGGCACGCACCCAAAGGAATCAGTCACCACAGACACCTGAATGTCCACCACACTGACAGCGACTCCATCACAATAGTCAGGCCCTTGTCAGCAGACGCGTGTCTAAGTGAATGTCATGTGTCCACATCTGCCTACAATGAAGCATCCTCAACTATTAAGAGTGAGATCATGTGTGACAGGAAAAATAAACACACCAGAGAGAGGATGGAATATGGAGAAGCTAGATTTTCATGAAAATAGAAGGGAAGCTATTGACAAAGAGACCAGTGGGAAGGGGTTTTAGTCAGGAGCAGGTTGTGGGGTGTGAATATGACCAAGGCATATTCATAATGAAACTACTTATAATTTATATACAATAATGTACAAACATGCAAGGTAGAGAGTAAATATTAACGAACACTACAGACTTATGGTGTGTGTGGCTGTGTGGGAGCACACATGGATGTGAAAGCCAGAGGCTGACCTTGAATACGTCTTCCATAGCGAGGCAGGTCTCTCACTGACTCCCTGCACTTACGTAGGTTCTGGGGATCTGCACTCACCCTTGCACACCAATTGCTTTGCCCACTGAGCCATCTCTCCAGCCTCCAGCCATGGGCTTTGGTAACTCCGGTTTCCGGCGATGAGCCGGTGCTGGCACTAGTGGCAGCAGTGTCTCTAATGTCTGCCCTCTGGACATGACACATTGGCGTGGGAGGTAGAGAGTGGTTATTACTCCTGCATAGGAGACTCTCATGAGATCAGGGCAGAGGAGGCTCTCAGGTGAAGGACATGTCCCCCCTGAGGATATAACAACTGCTGGAGATCGGAAGTGTACAGATGCCTCTAAGTGGCCATGCTCCTATGAATAACCCCTCACCCAGGCTTGCTCCTGTGAAAACTACAGTCAGACTCATGGATTCACCAAGCTAGATCTGCCTGCAGTGGTTTCTTTAGTCTGTCATTTGTTTCCTTATGGTGTAAACAGACATGTCACACAACACTTGACACTTAAGCCGGAGCATGAGAGACCCAGGTGGGTGATGAGCCGCGCTGCTGAAGACATCTGACTCCATGTGACCTAGTTGTATGTTGTCTACCGTCATCTCGCTGACTTTCTTTCCAATCCCCCCTTCCCCCTGAGACAGGGTTTCTTTGTGCAGTCCTGGCTGTCCAGGCTGGGCCCACACTCAGAGATCCACTTGCCTCTGCCTCCCGAGTGCCCCACTACTGTCTGGTTCTTTCCATATTTCTTAATCTAGCCATCAACTAAAGAGACTCAAGAAACACTGACTGGGAAGCCATGGCACGTCTGAAGGGATCTGCAGGCTTTTAAGGCAGCAGCAGTGAACAGTGAATTACTTCATTTACATGCCAGGCATTTTCTTATGTGCTCAGTGTATGTTAATTTACTTCAAAATGGGAATTATTATTCCATTTTTAAAAGAGGAATTTAAGTCGCAGGGAAACTTTAGAAGTCTAGTACAGAGAGCGCAGTTAGCCCAGTGGTTCCACAAGCTGACCCGCTCTCCGTCCAGCTTGTCTCTGACCACGAGCAACGCCAATGCGCTGTCTCCCGCCCTAGTTAACTCAGAAAGTCAGAGTGTACTTACTGCCTCTCTTCTCCTCCGCTCTTGCTCTTTCTCCCTTGCTAAGTTCCGGTCTTTGAGAAGCCAGAGTTTGCTTTGGTCTTGAGCTTCTGATGGCTGCTGTTCTTCCCTCTCTTCTCCATGACACTTGGATTCCATCTGATATGATGAGGATTCTACAGTCAATCCATTCCCGAGCTCCCTAAATAAACAGGAGGGCTCAAAGTAGGTTTCAAGTTCCTTAAGTTTTTTTTTTAAACAAAGACATGATCAAACAATGAAAACAAAAGGAAATGAATGGGTCCCAGGTGGTCAGAGTTCCTTTTCTCCACCCCCCTCCCATTTCTACTTCCTCCCTTCCTTCCTTTCTTGACAGGACCTCATTGTGTGACCTCTCTGTAGCTAAGGATGACTTCTGATCCTCCTACCTTCCCCTTCCCCACTGCTGAGATTCCAGGCAAACGCTACCACATAGGTCCAAGTCTAGGACCTCGGGCCCATTAGACAAAGAGTGCACTAACTTAGCTATGTCCCCCCACCCCCTGAATTACTTCTGCTGTGACTGAGACAGATTATAATGGGTATTCTATATTAACAACAACAAAAAAAGGTTCTGAAAGCCATGGCCCCCACACAGCACTATCTTCCTACATGAGAACAGAAAAACTTGGAAGGCAGTTGATGTGGGAGTGTCAATCAATCTGTTGATTTCATTGGTTAAGCAATAAAGAAACTGCTTGGCCTCATAGGTTAAAACATAGGTGGGAGGAGTAAACAGAACAGAATGCTGGGAGGAAGAGGAAGTGAGCTCAGACTCAACAGCTCTGCTCTCTGGAGCAGAGACACCATGCTCCTTTCTCCGGGGCAGAGATGCGATAGCTCTGCTCTCTGAGACACACGCGATTCAGCTTTGACCCAGGATGGATGTAGGCTAGAATCTTCCCGGTAAGCGCACCTTGGGGTGCTACACACATGATTGAAAATGGGCTAGTCCAGGTGCGAGAATTAGCCTAGAAGAGGCTAGATAGAAATGGGCCAAGCAGTGTTTAAATGAATACAATTTGTGTGTTGTTATTTCAGGGTATAAGCTAGCCAGGCGGCCAGGGTGCTGGGGACGCAGCCCTGCTGCTCCTATTACTACAGGCAGTTCTGGGAAAAAAGGCTGTTAGAATTTGGTAACATTTCTATCTTTACTAGCTTGATTTCTCAGCTATTTCTGTCTTTTAAAAAACAGACACAACCATTTAGAGAACTATTGATAAGATATACTTTTTGTAACTACAATTTGTTGTGTGTTCTACCCGGCAACTGACTCGCAGTGAGCTGACACAGCCATTTCTATGTCTCCCTGGCCTTATTAAGGCCGACCAGCCACAGACCTCGGATTCTCTGGAGGTGCTTTTGGTTCCTGTGGATTCTGTTCCAGGTGTTTCCGCATCTGCTGCTCCTGGGTCCGGGCTTTCACTTCCTTTTCTATTGCTGCTTTTCTGAACTGGTTGAAGAGCTCATCTGAGGACTTTGGGGCACTTGATGACCTCACTGGCTTGCCCAAACTTCTCCAGGACTCCGCGTTCTTGATCTTTATATCCTAAAATAATAGACAGACATTCGATTCAGCCTGTGTTTATAGATATCAATCACATTTTGGAAGGAAAACGGTATCTTCTTACTCAGAAATAAAGCAGGTTAAGGATGGAAAGACCTTCGTGGACTCTGACTTCAGTTGGGGAAAAGAGATAATTTAAACTCCGTTATCTAAGAGCAAACTAAAACAACAAAGGTTGTACATGGTTTCAATGTGGTTCTCTTCTGCACATTCACAGAGGGAACCGTGAGATGATCTTAAGCGTTAAGAAGTAGTGCCCTGAGTGCTTCTAAGGAGGGAAGAGATTCAGTGCCTTCACAGTTTGAAAATTCGTCTCAGATGCCTGGAACAGGAGCTGATAGTTAGAGCAGCCCAAACATCTAGAAGAAATATCGAAAAATTGCTGCCAGTGTGTGCTATGAAGTTTAGGACCTCTTCCACAGACTCTAAGGATGGTCTTCCTCCAGGCTAGGACTGATTACACAGGTGGGAGGCACATTTGCTAACATGTATTTTTTTTGACATGAGCAAAAGTTAGGTTTAGGGATCCAATCTTACTTTAGTGTTTATAAATTTTTCATATAATTCATATTAGACCTTAAGTGCTTTCAACATTTGAAAAAAGTTGCATTTTACCTTCTGCACATAAGCGTGGCAGTCTGGCTCGAGCATCGTGGGGTTCTCAGTAGAGGTACGCACCACAGTGGGGCCATTCCAGACTTGTTTGGAATCACCTAGAAGCACACACCCTTTAGAAAGGCATAATGGAAATACTTCAGGGCATTTATCTAGAGTCTAATTTTCTTCTTCCTTACATGTCAGACATCATAAAAATAAAATAGGCAAATACACTGGCATATGCCTTTAATCCCAACAATCAAGAGGTTGAGGCAGGAGGGTCATGATTCTAGGTCAGCTTCAACTACTTATAAGATCCTGATTAAGAAAAAAGAAAACAAAGTAATGAAAGACACACACACACACACAGACACGCACACACACGCAGATGAAATAAATAAAATGACTACGTTTCTATGCATTGTAACTTTCTATATTATTTGCTGGGTTTTGTTTGGGAACATGGAGAGTAGATAGCATCACGGCTGACAACCGTGATGTGGAACGCGCTGTTCTCACAGTATGGCAGTCTCCAGTTTGTGGACTGTTTTCAGCTGCAGAGGTGGATCTGGATTAGGATAAGTGATGGAGGAAGGTCATTGGTTAAAAAAAATAAAGAAACTGCTTGGCTGGCCCTCATAGGTTAAAACATAGGTGGGAGGAGTAAACAGAACAGAATGCTGGGAGGAAGAGGAAGTGAGTTCAGACCTGACAGCTCTCCTCTCGGGGGCAGACGCCTCAGAGAGACGCCATGCTGCCCGCTCCCGGGCAGACACACGCAATGAAGCTCCGACCCAGGATGGACGTAGGCTAGAATCTTCCCAGTAAGAGCAGTGCTCACTAAGACCGGTGCTCACAGATTATTAGAGATGGGTTGATCGGGATATCAGAATTAGCCAATAAGGGCTAGAGCTAAAGGGCCAAGCAGTGTTTAAATGAATACAATTTGTGTGTTGTTATTTCAGGGCATAAGCTAGAAGGCGGCCGGGGGACGCAGCCCCGCCGCTTGTATTACTACAGTTAAACTAGTTATGAAAATCCTGCCTTACCCCTAGTGAGTAAACCAACACAAAAATCCTGCCTTACCCTTAGTGAGTGACCAACACAAAAGGCTTCTAGGAAGGTGGAGCACGGCACTATCTAGACAGGCCGGTGAGAGTGAAGACACAACACACAGCATCACATCAGCCTACCCGGCAGAGTGTGCCCATGGGGGCAATAGTGTGTGCCTGTGATGGGGTAACCACTGCTTCTAGACAGCTGAGGTTTGCCCCACGGGAAGAATTCATACCTGATGGTGTAAACTTAGTCAAAAGCTCATGGCTGAAGACACCAAAGACCACAGGGGAGAATCTACTGCTATTTTGTTAAATTGTTGTATTGTCTTGTCATTATTTGTGTTTGCACCCATAAATATGTGCTCTCGACCTTGGTTAGGAAATCTTTTTGTAGTGGGCAGCAATGCAGAGAAACCTAACTGTTCAAAGTGCTGAGAATTCAGACTGTGAGAGCTCACTCTAAAGACTGTGCTTACATCAACTCCCCTTGGGGAAGACCGTAGATAAGGTAGTGCAGAGTGGGGGGGGGCACTGGGGAGGGCTGTCGCACAAGCCACTCAGCATCCCAGCAAGGGAACTAGGGGTTCACAGGCCCCACCCCTGGCTGAGGAGCAGCTGGCAGTGGAGAAGGACTGTTTGGTCCTGTGGCTACTGATTGAGCATGGTTGCCCATGCTCTCTCTAGTGGATGAGCCTATACCCATCAGCAGTAACTGGACTCAATGGATTTCCTTTTTAAATAGAAGAAGAGGACATGGAACTGGGAGAAGACAAGGGAGAGGGTCAAGTGGAGTTGGAGTTGTTTGAGACAGGGTTTCTCTGTGGCTTTGGAGCCCATCCTGGAACTTGATCTGTAGACCAGGATGGCCCCAAACTCAGAGATCCGCCTGCCTCTGCCTCCCAAGTGCTAGGATTAAAGGTGTGCGCCACCACCGCCTGGCTACGCATGCATTTTCTTAAGCCACAGGGGAATGGAGAAGAGCTGAAAGTGCAGGACTGCATCCCCTCTCAGCTGCAGCGGATCCAGTGCAGGAAGGATGGAGTGTGAATGCGGAAAGTGAAGGCCATTCTAGGATGATTCTCCACCTGTTGGCACGTGGTGATTTGTTGTTACCACTGATTAAAAAGGGAAAGACGAAATCTGGGGATTGCTTCCTATAACCACCCTTCACACATTCTGTTTCTTCCATTTGGAATGCTCAGTCACAGGTGTCTTCAGGGAATCTTCTATGGCAGTGTGCAGCTCAGATGCTGTCTACCAGGGAAATGAAGCAGCTCTGCCTGTGTCTGTCCGACTTCTGTCTTACTGGCCCTACTTTTATTATTTCTTCCACTTCTCTCATTTACCTTTTTATGTCCACGTGATGTCACACTGATATGACAGCTTACTGTTTGTCTTGAAAGTTGAGCAGAATTTAATGGAGATGTTTATGAGATGGGGAAAGGGTAAACTACAACGATAATTTTTGTCAACTTTTATGACAAAAATTTTCAACTTAATGAGAGAAAAAATTCATTTCATATGGAAATGATGGCAAAGAGGGTTAAAGCTAATATTAAACCATTTTTAATAAGAAATTTCAAGAATAAAATTGTTAATCTCTGGATGAGTCAGAGACAGGTGGATTACTGTGAGTTTGAGGCCAGCCTGTTCTGCATAATGAATTCTTGGCCAGCCTGAGCTATATAGTGAAGGCTTGCCTTTAAAAAAAAAGTTGGTCATCAGTCAAATTTTTAAGTAATTTTTAAGCAAAAGATGACTTACACTGACATTAAACTCTAGAAAAGTAAACATCATAGTTTTATAATTTCTGTTCATCTACAATTTCCTTTGGGCATACCACCACCCACAGCTAGCAGACATTACACTCAAACATCCAGAGAAAATGCCTTATGCACCGTGCTGCCCACAGCTGGTTACCCTTCCCGGAGATTCAGGCATGCAAAGCTTGTCAGAGGTAGGGTGTTCTCTTAAAATGGGAATAAAGAACGCAGTGTTCTGTTCTTGTTTCCCTCCTTTTCGGGGGCGATGCTGTCCTCTCCACTTGTCTACAGACATGCTCCAACAGCAGCCTCTCCCGATTCTGCTCACTTCTTACTAATCTGACTTCAGACATTCGAGCCTTTGAGTTCAAGAACATATGCTTGGAAAAGCAGTGTCCCCTGTTGTCAGCTCAGGCCTCTCCTTTCCCTCCACCTACTTGCATGCTCTGCAGTGGAGCAGCCAGGGGAGGCTTCCTTCTCACGCCTGCTCCTGTCTGGCTGCAGCTCGTGGGAGTTTAGGCTGCAGGCACATCATGGCATCTGGACTATAACTTTTAATTTGTTAATTTTTCACTAAGATTTTCTCTCTGAGAATTTTGTTTCTAACCACTCTTTTCCTAGTTTGCACATTTTCCTTTCTTTCTTCACCCTCATGGATTCCTAAATTACATCTAATTTATCTTAATTATTTGTGGCAATGCTTAAATGATATTAGACTCCTGTTAGTCCCAGATACCCATTTCTGCCTTTTGTATATCCAGTTAGATATGCCTCTCATTTCCAACTACTAGATACTCTGGCTTATCATTTATTCTCCCGAAGTCTATACGCTCCGCTGCAAAACCACCTTCTAACTCATATCCTTCCAAGGCCAAGGCATTGGTTTTAGATGCGGCAACTTGATTTAGACTTCTTGGTCCTAACTACTGAGAACATCCTCACCTCAACCCACTTCTCCTTTATAAACCTTTTCTTTCCTTTTTCCCAGTACTGGGTACTGAACCTCAGGCTCACGCATGCTAGGCAAGTGCGACTCCCCTTAGCCCATAAAGTAGGGTTTTTTTTTTTTTTTTGCTGTTTCTGTTAAAAGTTCCTTGTTTCATAGGAATAAAATGCCTAAATTCTCCTTTTGAAAAATTTTATTTATTTATGTATTTTTAAGTGCTCTGTCTGCATGTATGCCTGAATGCCAGAGAAGGTTGTGAGGCACCATGTGGTTGCTGGGAACTGAACTCAGGACCATTGGAAGAACAGTCTCTGTGTTCTTAACCTCTGAGTCATCTCCCCAGCCCAAGTCTAACCACTATGACAACAGTGAGACTGTGACATAGAACCACATCTTATTTCTCCAGGACGGGACACAATGCTTTACCCCGGGGACTTCAGTGGGGACTTCACTAATCCTCTGGACACACTTGGCCCTGCCTTAGCTGGCCCACCAGTCTGTCTTCCTCATTGTCTCTTATTTATGGTTTTCAGGGTTTGTGTGTGTGTTTGTTTGTTTGTTTGTACTGGGAAATGAACCAGGGACCTCATATATGCTAACCATATAGTCTCACATTGAGCTACAAGCCTAGTGCTTGATTAATTTTTCTCTCTGATCTCCATTTTCTTAACCACAAGGATGATGGCTGTGATTTGAGTTAAAGACAAAACAGAACAGCATGGAGTCTCACATTGGAAGCAACAAGAGAATCAAACCCTGTGCTCCTCCTAATTTGGAATTCAAGGTCATCTCTGGGTACACAGAGAACAAAAGAGTCTGGAGTACGTGTGACTGACTGGAAAAGAAAAACAGAAAACCTACTGTGTTTAACCGACACATTGCAGCTGTTTTCCACGTAGGTATTAGACCAGCATTTACCAAGGTAGTTAAAATATGATGTCAAGCTTGGGTAGCCAAAGAGATTTTTCGTCATCTATATACCCAAACAAATTGGCTATAATTGTTATAAATACAGTGAGTGCTCATGTATGTAAAGCAGACGGTTCCTAACAGAGTGCCTCAGTGACGGGTTCAGCCTGGACCTGGCTGTTCTCACGTGGCCTCAGCCTGAGGGCTTCCTTGTGGTTCTTACCTGAAAGGGACTGAGCCTGCACAGACACAGTCTTCTCCATGGTCTGCAGATGTCCCAACACATCGTAGCCATGCCCCTGCTGTGATTGCTTCCCTGGTGCTGCACACTGTGTAGCCTGCTGAGCAAGCCGAGGGTCAGCAGGGGCTGTGTCTTGCACAGAAAACTGTATCTGCTAGACAAAGGTCAAGTTATCCTTCAGAGTTCTTACCCCACGAGAGGTAGCAACAGACTCATGATGCTTTAATGATACCTTTTGAAAATGTATTACCCAAGTCACACAGACATGCTCAGGGAGACTCTGCGGACGAGGAGACCTCAGCTGAGGGAGTTTAAATGGCGTGCTCAAGGCCTATGACCTTAGATCTTCAGAACCCTGAGGGCTCACGCCCTCCAGTTTTTGTTTAGAAATTCTGCACAGGGCTCTGCACAGCCAGTTTTGTACACCAAGACACAAGGATTTTCCCGTATCCGTAATCTTGAGGCTGAGCTGGAGTTTCCAGAACCTGCTCTACTTTAACTGTGATGTGGGAGTCCCCTCCACATGCTGTGATTACCATTAATGAACAAAGAAGATGCCTTGGCCTGTTGATAGGGCAGAGCTTAGGTAGGCAGGGAAGATGGAACTGAATGCTGGGAGGAAGAATGACGGAGTTGGAGAGAGTCACCATGGAGCCGCCAGGGACAGATGCTGGGAATTTTACTTGGCAAGCCACTGCCACATGGCGATACACAGATTAATAGAATTGGGTTAAATTAAGGTATAAGAATTAGACAATAAGAAGTTAGAGCTAATGGGCCAAGCAGTGCTTTAATTAATACAACTTCTGTGTGGTTATTTCGGGACTAAGCTAGCCAGGCGGGATGAACAAGTGGGCGCTCTTGCTACATAACTGTTTGACATATTATTATCTCATAGGAAGAGGAAGTCAAGCACTTCTATAGTTCACATCCTTAAAGAAGAAGACTTTCAACACTAGTTGATGAATTGAAAACTTATTTTTTTTATGGCAATCTTACAACAATCTACAGATACAACACAGTGCCCAGCAAAATCCTTCACAGACCCAGAAGGAA
>NC_022027.1:56709177-56731327 GCF_000317375.1 Microtus ochrogaster | reverse complement strand
CCAGGATAGCCAAAACAATCCTGTACAATAAAAGAACTTCTGGAGGCATCACAATCCCTGACTTCAAACTCTACTACAGAGCTACAGTACTGAAAACAGCCTGGTATTGGCATAAGAACAGACAGGAGGACCAATGGAACTGAATAAAAGATCCGGATATTAATCCACACACCTTCAAACACCTGATCTTCGATAAAGAAACAAAAAATATCAAATGGAAAAAAGAAAGCATATTTAACAAATGGTGCTGGCATAACTGGATATCAACATGTAGAAGAATGAATATAGGTCCATATCTATCACCATGCACAAAACTCAAGTCCAAATGTATCAAAGACCTCAACGTAAAGCCAGCCATACTGAATCTCATAGAAGAGAAAGTAGGAAGTACACTTGAAAGCATTGGCACAGGAGACAACTTCCTAAATATAACCCCAGTAATAAGACACTGAAAGAAACAATAAATGGGACCTTCTAAAACTGAAAAGCTTCTGTAAAGCAAAGGACATGGTCAACAAGACAAAATGACAGCCTACAGAATGGGAAAAGATCTTTACCAACCCTACATCAGAAAGAGGTATGATCTTCAAAATATACAAAGAACTCAAGAAATTGGTCATCAAAAGAACAAATAAGCCAATAAAAAAATAAAGTACAGACCTAAACAGAGAACTTTCAACAGAGGGTTCTAAAATGGCTGAAAGACACGTAAGGAAATGCTCAACATTCTTAGTCATCAGAGAAATGCAAATCAAAACAACTCTGAGATTCCATCTTACACCTGTAAGAATGGCCAAGATAAAAAAACACTAATGACAACTTATGCTGGAGAGGTTGTGGGGAAAAGGGAACACTTCTGCATTGCTGGTGGGAGTGCAAGCTGGTATAGCCATTTTGGATGTCAATAAAACCACTTTTGGGAATGTATCCAAAGGATGCTCAATCATGCCACAAGGACATGTGCTCAATTATGTTCATAGCAGCTTTGTTTGTCATATCCAGAACCTGGAAACAACCTAAATGCCCCTTGACCAAATGGATAAGAAAAATGTGGTACATTTACACAATGGAGTACTACACAGCAGAAAAAAATGACATCTTGAATTTTGCAGACAAATGGATGGAGCTAGAAAACATCATTTTGAGTGAGGTAATGACAGTTATCACATGTACTCACTCATAGGTGGTTTTTAAACATAAAGCAAGGAAAACCAGCCTACAAATCACAATCCCAGAGAACCTAGACAACAATGAGGACCCTAAGAGACACATACATAGATCTAATCTACATGGGAAGTAGAAAAAGACAAGATCTCCTGAGTAAATTGAGCGCATGGGGAACTTGGGAGACAGTTGAAGGGAGGGGAGCAGCGAAAAATGTAGAGCTCAATAAATATCAATAAAATTTTAAAAAGTGACTTTTAAAATGTAAAAACATGATTTATTTTTTTCTTTTTGAATCTTTTGCTATACAACGCAGGCTAGCTGAAACCTTTGGTCCTCCTTCCTCAGCTTCCTCAATGGTGACACCATTTATGGGCACAAGCATGCCCAGTACTGCCTCTCCCCCCCCCCCTGCCAAGTTCTAAAGGAAGTTACTACTACACCCACAGTTACAGGACTACACTGTTTCCAACGTTGGCGTTAAAAGACTCAGCTTACCTTTATATTCTCTTTCGGAGGCAAATCATTCTGTTTTGTGTCAGTAAATTTAGGAAATATTTCTGAAAATTTATATAGACAATTATTTCAACATTTATAAGCTTAAAAAAAAACCCTACCAAGTACAACTTTTCCATATTAGAAATGAAGAAGTCTGACACTGACAACTTGCCAAAGGGACCCAACTCCCTGGTCACAGGGCGTCAGTCAAAGGGACCCAACTCCCTGGTCACAGGGCGTCAATCAAAAGGCACAAGTTCTCAGGTGGACAGAAGACCAGGTTCAGGAGCTCTGTTATAAAGTGACTATGGCTGATAACAAGTTGCATATTAAAAAATGCTAACATAGTAGATTTTAAGTATTTTCAACACAGAAAATATGTACTGGCAGGTAAGTTAATGTTATTAATTAAATTGTTCTAAGATGCATGCATATATCAAATATATTTTTGTAATGTTTTTCAAGGAAAGAAGTTAAATAAAACTTTTGGGGCTCATAAGAAAACAAAGAAAAGGCTCATTTCAAAAGATTGCCTTTAATACTAATCTCTCATACCAAGAAATTCTTACAACCGCAGATTTTGCCCTATTTAAACTAGGCCAATTTAGTTTGAATGGGAAAAGATATTTCCCCCAATCTTTATTGTTCATTATGGAATAAATACCTATTCAAAAATTCCACTTTGGATTACATTCAGGAAAAAACTAAGTGTGCTCTTTCACTATAAGGAACTTCAGTGAGAATTTAAAAAGAAAGTTACAAAACAGAGCCCAAGTTTTCAGACAACAGTACCAATTACACCAACTAAGGGGCCACAGTGTAGCTATCCAGAGCTTATGTTAAGTCATTGAGAACACACCAAGAGAAACAAAGAGTTACTTATTGTCTGTGAGGATGTACAGGATAAACTTATTAAATGACATATCTGATACCCTTGCTAGACTAGGATCCACCTAATTATCAACCCTCCATCTGAAAACTACTTGGCAGTTTCTACTAGATACAAACAAATGAGTTGAGTTGTCTATAGCTGAGAATGACCTTGAATTGCTCATCCTCCTGCCTCCACCTCCTAAGTATTAGGACAGCAGGGTATATCATCACACCTGGTTTGTATGATGCTTGTGGTGGTATCCAGGGCTGTGTTCATGCTTCCTAGGTTGAGTCCTTTATCACCTATAGCCCCCCAGGGAAGCAATGGGTTTCACAGGGCCTCCGTTCCCCTAGAAATGTCTGTTCAGCCCTTTCTGCCTGTCATGGTGAGACAAGGTTCCATTCTATTATTGTACAACCAAGTGTGGTGCCATATCCTCTCCGGCACAGCCTCTGCCACATGGTGAAGTGGCAGACTGGTTGGTAATCATTCATTGCTCCAAGCCAGTCGTCATTAACCACCTGAAGGGTATCTGGTTCAAGCCCAAGGGTGCCAAGGCTGGTCAACACTTACAACACTCTAATGTAGTAATTACCTTCTGCCCCCTGAGATGCCGTCAGTTTCCACTGGACGTGTTACTGTTTTTTCCTCTCTTAAAATATTTGTGCTGGACACTGTTAAAATTGCTAAAGAGCACTAAAAGCTGTGCTTTAATTTAAATAATTCAAGTATTCAAAATGACACGAGCTAGTATCACTCAGCCAAGGTTGATTTTAGTGTTGGGATTGGGTAGAGGGTGACTGGGAGACACTGAACACACTGAGGAGAGAGAGATCCAAGATCCTTCACACTTAAAGAAACTACAGTTTCAGCTTTGAACAAAAAACAAAAACACATTTCATTAATATAATGAATATATTATATTCATTAATATAATGTTATAACAACACATATCTATTAATCTTAGCTACTCAATCATGCACCTAAACTACAATGTCCTACAATGTAGACACCTTCGGGAATAAGAACATGACAGACCACACTGGTGTCCTGCTAAGAAAAGCTGATGAACATCTCCTTAGTTTTATGGCATGAAAAACTAACATTTAGGCTTATAAAAATTAGTACCTCAAGATCTGGAGACACTAACTAGATATTTTAAAATTATCTAGTACATATGGTATTTTTAACACTATACTATAGCATTTTTGATATTTCAATGCTGTACAGAATACAAGCAGGTGAAAAATGAGCGCCTACAGCTCAGGGCTGTGCTTCTTATCCTAATCTTAAGTAACTGCCCCCCAGGAACACAGTGAATATAAGTGCACATATGCATGTTTTGGCTATTAAGCTTAACAATATATTTCAATGAGTAATAACAATCTACCAGATTTGGGAAACACCAACTAAGTTGACAACAATTATGATCATGTATCTATTAGCAAAAAAATTCTCTGGGGCCTCTAAACAATAACGCATACCTACATTAAGAAACTCTCATTGAGTAATGTACATGAACCACAAGTCAAATGCATATGATGTATGTTGTGTTTGAATTTAATAGCTCTCAAAAACTTAAATTTTTGATTATAAAGTTCTTATTCTAAACTACACAGACAACTTACTACAGCTAAAATAAAATAGCTGGATTGGCAGAGTTGGTTAGCAGGTTTATTCAGTACCTGTTTCCCTATAAAAGCATTGAGGCCTGTGCTGCAGAGACAACAAACATCACCAGCAAGCTGGTTTGAAATAAAACCCCAATAGGTTGAATACAAACTCAAAATCACAAGGCAAAACCAGAATATGATGTCACACACACAAGAAATAATTACCAAACTTATGAGATTAGAGAAACCATGTTCCATTCTAACAGTCCATGGAAATGACTAAACTCACTGCGGTAGCTCCGTCTTGTTCTACAGAGACAGCAGGTCCTGAGGTGTGGGAGGATTTACCCAAAGGCATTGCCAAGACAACATTCTAGTGGTATACAAACCCTGACAACTGGTCCTGCACTAAGAGCCTTCGGCTATTTTCCTTGCAGTATTTGGAGTTTTCTTTAACATTGAAAACAAACCAGTCATAAAACCTTGCCCCTTTTACACTGAGTCTTTCAAGTTGAGTTAGAAAACGGAAAGCCACAAAGACCAGACAACTATAGTTATTCTCAAACACGACAGATAGCCCTTTGAAGCCCTAGGATTTAATTATTTCATGTGGATGACTATCCAGTTAATTTACATAGTGTTGTGAGCCACACGTGGGTTCCTCTGGAACCATGGCTCTAAACTGCAAACCACCCCAGCCCCTGGTACATTAAGACTATGCATACCTGTTTCCCTTGTCTATCCCACCTCAGACTCAGACACAGTATTAGAAAAAGTCATTCTCACACTGCCAAGCTGAGACGTACTATTACAAATAATGTATTTATCCAGGAAGATCTAGCTGTGTAGAAAAAAATAAAAAAATGCACAGGACAGAAATGATTATTGCAAGGTCCAACTTCAATACATACCTCAGTGTATGAACCTGTTTTTATTTATTTTATTTTTATTGTATTAAGCCTGGAGCTTTGGCTTTTATCTTTTTATACCCTTCTAATCCTTTCAATCAAAAGACTTTAATTGAAAGAAACTTGATCACATTCTCTGTGCTTCTGCAGAAAACCTCGATGACAGTGAAGTGATAAGTTACTTCATTCCTACTTAGAAACCACTGACAAAAGACAGAGCTGATGATTACTATGGAGATGCTTTGGTTACCTGTACATCAAACACATTAAACATCTTCAAATACTCTACTTTACACTAAGTGTCTGAGCTTACACTTATGTAGTTTCTCAGATCGTTTCCTATAAGGTTCCAAACAGAAGCACTAGTATTTTATTTATTTTATTATTTTTATTTATTTTTATTTTTTATTATTTATTTTATTTGTTTTTGTTTAACTGTTGAGCCAGAGTCTCAAGCAGCTGGGGCTGTCCTGGAGCCCTGAGAGTCTGATGCTTCTGCCTTCACTACCTGACTGGCTGAAGTACTGCGGTCAGTGAGCTGAGCCATAGGGCTCTTCTCGATACCTGGATTAAGTCACAGGATAAAGGAACTGGTTATATGTTCTCCATGTGCCACATCCGCTCGCTGAGTTTCCAAATTGTTCTAGCGGTTCCTGTGAGTGCCAGTGCAGCTAACACAGGCTGTGCGGAGTCAGCTTCATTTTCAAGCGTCTTCTACATATTGAATCTGACACTTGATATAGTGACCGGTATGAAAAATAAATTTAAATGTCCTTGATTTATCTGTACATGAGTGTTTGCAGTTGTTGATTTCAGCCAAAAAGAAAATGCAAATGATCCGACCACATTGTAATGAACAACTAAGTACCTCTGGTCTACAGGGTCTCATCCTCATTTTAGAAGGATTTAGGATGTCTTTAGCAACTCTTGAACAAATCTTTAGCAAATCTTGAAACAGATTTAATATCTTGCTTGAAATGATAGTTAACTCAATCTCCTAGATGTTTCAACAAGACATTCCTTGGAAATCTGTATCCTACTGTATAATTAGTCCTGTTTAACCAGGTAAAAAATGAGTATGTTATTAAAAATGTACAAATAATGGGCTCTTTGGGTGATTCAGAACAAACAGCCTTAGCGCGCCTTATAACACTCATGAAGTTTTAGTAGTATCGCCTATGCTGGCTAGTCTTGTTAATTTGACCCAAGCTACAGTCACCTGAGAGGAGGGAGCCTCCGCTGAGAAATGCCCTCCTAAGACTGTGCTGCAGGCCTGCAGAGCATTTTCTTAATGAGAGATTGATGGGGAGGGCCCAGCCTGCTGCGTGTGGTATCATCCCTGGGCAGGTGGTCCTGATTCTATAAACCACGGGGAGCAAGAAGGTAAGCAGCACCTTTCCAAGGGCTCTGCATCAGCTCCTGCCTCCAGGTTCCTACCCTGCCTGAGTTTCTGCCCCAACTTTCTTCCATGATGAAAAATGACATGGGATTTTGGGTAAGAAAAGCCTCTGAATGCTTAAAGCTTGCTGAGCTGTTGTGTGGAGCATGGAAGACAAGATTGCCGAGAGCAGTGCAGACGACGGAGACCTGGCTTGTCAAGTCTCCAAGGGAGGTTTGAGAGCCCCTTAACGATGTGATGAGGGTCATTTGGTATTGAGTCGGGAATATGTGGTTCTGGCTAACCGGGGCTGAAGAAACAGCTGTGGTTAGCAAGAGACCAGAACCACTGAAGTAAATTTTTGCTTTACTGGAACAACTGATGCTGGTCAGTTGGGGCTAAGAAATTAGCAGTGAATAAGAAGAGACCAGCATTACCGAGGTAACGTTTTCTGAAGAGTATTTCCTTGGAGTCAGCACCACAAGCTGTGCTCCAGAGGTGGTCAAGGTTGTCTCTTGTGCTGGCAGTCAAATTAGTCAAGAGTCACCCAAATGGTACTGGTTCTGAAGGCATGAAGGGATCATGGGGAGCAGCTGAGGCTTGGCTCTGAGAGGCCAGAGGAAGCCATTTGGAAGGTGTAGCTCAAGCTGCAGCGGAAGCCCTAGAACTGAAGGGCCATTGCTGAGAAGTCGAGGCCTGGCACCATAAAGAGGAGAGGCTGTTGGTGAAAGTGCAATCCAGCTGCAGCAGGGACCCCAGCATTTTGGAGATGCCAGCACCATGGTGTGGCCACCTAGAACAGCAGCAGTGGAGTGGAGCATCCTGGGTCTAGAGGACAAGCTGTGTGCTGAGCGGGTGGAGCCAGAGAAGTGCGGGGTGGAGCCAGAGAAGTGCGCCCAGCCCTTTGGAGGAGCCCAGAAGGTCACTAGTGGATCTGAGACACCATACATTGTGTTAATACACAGCTGGAGTTGTGAGAAGTTATTTTTTATTTTACAGGAACCCACAGTTGAGACTTTAAACTTTTGAAAAGTTTTACAAAGACTGGATTTTAAAAGAAAGTTTGGATAAGAGACTAAACTTTTAAACATTTGAATTTTTAAACACTGTGGACCCTTTAAAATTTGGAATATTTTATATTGTGATGTTCATATCAATGCAAGATCTTGGGGATGAACAAGAAAGGAAGGTTGTGGCTGAACAGTGATGTGCTTGTGTATCAAGCTGACTAGGGTCAGAGATGCTGGCTGGCAAGGAGAGAGCCGCAACTGAGAAAATGTTTCTATCCAATCAGGCTGTAGGCAGGCCTGTGAAGCATTTTCTTAATCAGAATTGATGGGGAGGATCCAGGCCATTATGGGTGGGGCTACCCCTGGGCTGATGGTCCTAGGTTCTGTAAGAAGGCTGAATAAGTTATGGCAAGCAAGCCAGTAAAGTGTGCCCTCCACGGCCCCTGCATCAGCTCCTGCCTCCAGATTCCTGTCCTACTTGAGTTCCTGTCCTGACTTTCTTCAATAGTGAACAGCGATATAGAAGTGTAAGCCAAATAAACCCTTTCCTACCCAACTTCTTTTTGTCACGGTGTTTCATCACAGCAACAGAAACCCTAACTAGGTCATTACTTTTAAAATGTCTGCCACACCTAAGCAGCGCACCACTATAGCAGAACCAACCCATAACACAACAGGAACAGAAGGCGAGGAATCAGAAGGGAAATCTGAGTCTGCCCAGACACTTCAAGCTGTAAAGCATTGTAACTAAAGGAAACAAAATTGCCTAGAGTCAAGTGGCTGAAATAACACAGGGGGAAACTGCCACAGGATGGAGCCAGTGATCCCCTGCTGTGGAAGGGGAAGGAGCTGTGAGGCCCCACCTTTTACTGGAAGAGACAGCTACCCCAATGGGTAACCACCAGTGAAGGATTCATGCCTTTTTTTCTTTTGAGGGTAAAGTTTCACCCTTAATGACACTCAATGGGATGGACACACACTTGAACACACACTCACTTGTGCGCACACACATGTACATATATACTCAGACACACACAGAAGGGACAATTGGGGAGAGAGGAAGGGGATGAGCAGGAGTGGGAGGGGGAGACACAGAAGGTGGTTGAGTGTAATCAAAATATATGCGTGTATGAAAATGTCATAATGAACCCATTATTAAATATAATTAACATATGCTAAGAAAATTTTAACAAATGCAGTATGACAAGTATTAAAACAAATTAAAAATAAGGATTAGCTTAATAATAAAGTATATAAGTCACCAAAGCTTCCAGAAAAACTGCTTCTGTTACCTAGACTCTTGAGATCACCACAGTACACTGTATCCATTCTAAACAAATCACAGAAAATCTTACTGATCCTTGCAGTGTAATTTTTTTGAGACAAAGTATCATTACTCGTCCATGCTGGTCTTAAGCTCATAGCACTCCCTCCTCAGCTTCCTCAATGCTGGGGTTACACGGAAGTGCGACTATGCCTAGCTCCACTCTTATTACATGTCTTTGTTAATACACCGGATTTTCACCTTTTGGGGGTTAAATAACCCATTTCGACCAAACAGTGGAGGTTGGCAACATGTTTGTCATCAGAGCTAAGACTGCCATGTGCAAGGACAGCTGTGCTTTTCACCCCTTTACAAAGAAAATTACTCATAATCTACCATACAGTTAAACAGGGTTTCCCCCAAAAAGTAGATAGGCTGCAAGAGGAATAACGAGAGTTTGAGTCTAGCCTGGGCTACACAGTGAGATTCCATCTCAAGCAACAGCAAGAAACAATTTACAGCACCCACTGAGCAGAAACGGGTCTCAGTGTAACAAGTCACAGATTCATTAGGTGGTCTGAGGTTTATATACAGCTCAGTGTTTAAACTGCTTGCCTGCTACATCAGAGAGACTGTCGATCTCTAGGACCAGAGGCAGGGAGAGAATTGGCTATTTTTATTTTTAAAATGTACATTTTAAAACAGTTTCTGAGTCAGTCTATGAGTGCAGATCTATGACTTCACTACTTGGGGTCATAAAAGCAACCTGGATTTTTTAAAGTATTATTTTATGCTTAGGAGTCAAATATAAGAAATACTTCTGAACAGAAGCTCTAAATGATTTAAAAATCTATCAGAATGACAAATTCTAACCAGAGCAAAAATTCTGTCCCATTTTACAAAATTTACTGCAAGTTCAAGAATGGCCTGGGCTACAGAGCGAGTTCCAGAGCGACCCAGGAAACTCGGTGAGGACAGAGCTTATACACAAGCACAACTGGCCTGGCTTCCTACACCACAGAACAAAACAAAAGCTCTCTGAGAAACATGACAGCAACCACGAATGCTGGTCATAAAATACAAATTTAGCAATGTTTTAAGATTAGAATTCTGAGAATGAGCTATTCTGTTAAAGTTAGAAAATAGATATCACACCATTTAAAGAACATATAACTAGTGATACATTTTCTCTTCAAGTACATACTAGAAAATTCTATGAAGAGTGGGTATGGTACAGCACACCTGCAATCGCAGCATTTGGGAGACAGATGCAGAAAGATTGCTGAGTTCAAGTCCAATCTGGTCTACAAAGCAAGATCAGGCTACATAGTGAGTTGGACCAAAAAATAAAACTAAAAAGGAAAAAAAGAAAGTATTCTAACTATTAAAGTACCTACATCGAAAAATTATTATATGGTATTTTTTCTAACACACAAAGCATTTATTGAATTTTAAAAGTTAAATAATTCAAACTAATAGAATAATAGTTTTATCCTACAAATAAAAGACAAAGACAAAGTGCTGTAACTTATTAGGTCACAAATGCTTTATTCAATGAAATTACAATTGTAAATTGTTACAATTTAAAATACTAAATGCAACTTGGATTTTTTCCAATATTGTTTTATGCTTAGAAGTCAAATATAAGAAATACCTCATAATAAAAGAGCTCTAAGTGATTTTTAAAATGTATCAGAATGACAAATTCTAACCAAAGTAAAACTTCTTTTTGAATTTTACAAATTTTTTGTTCATCACTACGTACTCAGAAACGTGAAAACCAGATGCAGTAATTAGCGCCACAGAAAAACAAACGAAACAAAACCAAAGGAAGACAGAGTTACTGCGAGCCAGCAGAATCTGACTGTGGACTACACAGAAAGAACGCCCTCTAGCTGGAGTTTCTGAAGAGTTCTTTTCAATTAAAAAGGAGGAATGAACCTCAACACCAAAAAATCTTATTTACAATAAAGCAAATTTTAGGGAAGAAAGTGCCCTGAATCCTGCATTTGCTGTTCGGTTAAAATACATCAGCATTGCCAAGCCAGCATCATGGTAGTGGGCAGTGACCACATGCCAGCTACGGAACTAGTAATGGAAAACAAACGAAGCACGAGCGACCTGGTTCAACACAACTGGCACCTTGTACAAGAGAATTTACTTTCCTATAGATGAAAGATGATACTCTATAGTTAAGAAACAGATAAAGTGAAATATATGCCCCACAAATATTGAGATGAGTGGCTTAATTCAAAACGACAGTTCAACTCAGAAAGCGGTGTCCAAATAGGACATACCTTACAACTCTGGAGTGCCCCGAAGTGCACTGAGGTTTTCCAAATAAAGTTCCCAGAATCTCAAAAGTGCTTAAAGCAACACTCCCTTCTTTAAACCCAGTATATTTCCTAGGTAGCGCCCTGCCGGGAGTAAGCTTCTTTTGACGTGTCAGACCTGCAAGTCACCTCCTATATGCCTTTCATACAGTATCTCTTTTAAGGAAAGAGTAACGCGTTTTAATAAGGATCACGGCACCCAAGCACAGGTCCTCCTCCCAAGCAGGGTCCCGCTGACTCTATGGGAAGGCCACTCCCCCCACCGGCGGGCGCCTGGGGCCAGCTAACCTGGTTCCGAGTCGCTGCTGTCGGAGGAGCTCGAGTCGCTGCTGCTGCTCGCGGAGCCCGAGCTGTTGCTGTCGCTGCTGCTGCTGCCGCAGCTGCTGCTGCTGTCACTCAGGCGGGACCCGCTCCCCAGCCCGGGCTGTGGCGGAGGCGTGGGCGGGGGCTGCGGCTTCTCGGCTGCAAAACAGGGAGCATTAACCCCCAGTCAGCGGTTGCCGGCGGGCACTGGGAAACCGCCATCTACCTTTTGCTGGACGTTTTGTTTGCCGTTTCCTACAGTTCAGCTGGTTGTTGACGTCCAGCAACCGCCTCTCCAGCTCCAGTTTTTTCTGGGAATGGAGCTCTTCCTTAGAGCGGACGACCTTCTTCGCTGTGGGAGGGGGCGACCGTGAGAGAGGGCGGGGCGGGGCCGGGCGGAGTGGGCGGGGCCTCGCAGTAAGGGTCGGGAAGGGACTGGACGTGGCTGGGAGAGCATGGTTTACCTTGGGGCTTCAGTGACCGCTTCCGTAGACAGGCGAGGACATACTTCTCCAATTCTCTAAGTGTTGATGTCTTCAGAGTCTCAAAGTCAATCTCGATCTCGTCTGGGTTGGAGTTTCTCAGGGAAGGCTCCCTTGACTGTATTATATGAACTATGCGCCCAAGTTTTTCCCCAGGAAGTTTGTTTATATCCAGACTCAACTGCCTTTTCTCATCATAGTTCATGGGCTTTGCGTTGTCTTCATCGTCAGATTTCAAAGGTGGTTTCTTCTTTTTTGGTTGACTGTAATAGAATTATACATTTGTTTCATCCTAATCAACTAATCTAGGTAGGGGGATGGAAACCAGGGTTTTGCATAGGCTAAAAAAGCGCAATCTATTACCAAGCTACCCTTCGGGCAAAATCAATTCCCGCTGAACGTACTTACTTGCTCTTGGGCCTTTCTTTTTGTTTAATTAGTTTAAGCTTTTTCTTTGTATTTTCATCTCTGTTATTAACCTTTTTTCTTTTCGGTGCCCTTCTAGACTTCTCATTCTTTTTTTTTAGCTTACGTAATGGAACTTGGGACAGAACTTGTAGCTGCTGATGAACAGCATTAAGCTGGGAAAGGAAAAAAAAAATCCTTTAGGCATTCATGGATCATTGAAGCCACCAGAAAAACATGCTACTCCAAAGTCATCCCATCCCCCTTTGTGAAAGTCAGCTCATGTTCTGCTTCCTCCAGGATTTTGCTTCATTTTACAAGTCCAGCGATTTGAAGGGTGTGTATAAAACTTCAAACATTATCTCATGCTCAACCTAAACTCTTACCATCTAAAACTGGTCCAGGAGGACTGAAAACATAGCTCAATAACACAGCACTTGCCCATGCAAGCTCCTAGATTTGAAGCTATCATTATAGATAGACAGACAGACAGATATAGCATGGTGATAAAGTTAACACAGCCCAAGAACAGTTAGCATTTCAAGGTGTTAAGGTTTCTTTCAAAAGGTTTCTTTTTTTAATAATTTGTGTGTGTGTGTGTGTGTGTGTGTGTGTGTGTGTGATCACATATATACAAGTGTCTGTGAAGGTCAAAGGTATTGGTCCCTTTGGAGCTGGAGTTACAGGTGGTTGTGATTAGCCAGATCCAGATGCTAGAAATTGAACTCAGGCCTTCTGGGAGAACAGCCAGTGCTTGTAACTGCTAAGTCATCTCTCCAGTCCCAGTCTTTAGGCATGAGTGTTGTGGGATATTTTGTTTGTGTTCTGACAAATAAAGTTTGCCTGGAGATAGGAGGGCGGAGCTAGCCACTATTTAACCATAGAGATCTGGAGGTCTGTACAGAGAGGAGACAGGAAGTGACAAGGCAAGGTGGAGACAGGATCCCAGCCTTTTGGACTGGAGGAATGGGAGAGGAAGGTCCCTGGTGGCTGCTCCTCTCATCCTCTGATCGTTTAGGTTTTACCCCAATCTTTGACTCCTGGTTTTTATTGATAAGATTAATTAGATTTACGCTTCATAGGATCTCAGAACATGGTTGGTTTTATCATAGAAAGTAGCAAATGGTCTCATTTATAAAAGATCCCACATTGTGCTATAATACATTTCAATAAGAATCAATCACTCAGACTAGGAATGTAAATAGAATTGTAAAAAATTCCCAGACATCATGGTACACACCAACAATTTCAGCACTTGAGGTGAAGGCAGAAGGATCAGAAGTTCATTACAAGCCAGGGTAGATGAGACAGTTTCCAAGAGGAGGAAAAAGGACGTGGCTCTAGAATTGAATAGCATATAGATATTTTAGTAGGAAATATTAGAGATGGCAAATGTGCCAGGAAGTAACTAAAGTTATAGACAGTGAGCGACTTAAATACAGCAGCTGTAAACCTACGTGCGTCTGTCCAGGACCAGCAGCCCAGGTACCACAGGAACACTACCTGTTCCTGAAGCTTGGCAAGGTGCTGCACTCGCTCGTCCTCGGAGTCTTCAGAAGAGCAGTCCTCGGAGGAGGCCGCGCTGCTGCTCTCTCTGCCAAGGGCTTTCACACTGCTTGTCGTAAGGCGACGTGCGTGCGTGCTCTCAGCAGGTTCGTCAGGAATCTTGGCAAAACGCATTTCAAAAACATCCTATAATGGAAAATTAGCCTGTTCACTTTTTTTTTGGTTTATTTTGAGACAGTTTCACCATGTCCAGCTAGGCTGGAACTTGAAATCCTCCGGCCCACCTCCAGAGTGCTGGGATTGTAGACGTGTGCCACCTGGTTTGGTTTTCTCCATTTCTGATTTAATACAATTAGAACATTTTAAAAGCACACACACTGGCATATCTGGGGCAGGCTTCTTTAAGACACCAGAAGAAATGCAAGATGACACTTCTTTCTGTCTGTCTGTCTGTCTGTCTGTCTTGGCAAATTTCCTCCCCATTTCTCAGCAGTATTGATCTCTCATATTACAAAGGGAACCAGCTCAAGGGCTGGGTAGTTAGGTAAGCCATATCGTAAATATTCAACCTTTCAATGACAAGACTGGGCCCTTTTCTACAGCGAGTCAGGTGCTCAATCGACTCTACAAGGAGCTGACTGTTCTCTCTCACTAACGAAGCATCAGTTTCTTCTGCAGTCGGCTTCTTCATTTCAAAATGCGCCACTAAAGGTTGTAACTCCAGGAATTTTAAGCCTCTACAGTTGAATACATCCTCTGTAAATTGTTTAGTACTATTTAAGGACAGAGGTGTCCCTGTTGTGACATGCTCAGAGCACAGAGCATTCGCCGTGAGTAAAGGCTCACCTGAAGCATTCTAGCCATTGCCACGACTTCATGATCTGGAGGGTTGTATTTGTAGCAGTTCATAAACATTAATCTGACATCTGCAGCAAATTCATGTGCATCCTTATATTCTTGGTTGTCCATTTTCCCCTAATAAAAGAAAAATTAGAAGGATTCAAGGCAAGTAAAGTCAATTCACATGAAGCAATTTAGACATAAAGAGAAATGCAGAAAAATGACAGAAAATACTTTCAACTTCTGGATAAGATGGTAGAGTGTCAAGATAATAAAATTAGACTTAATTCCAAAGAGAGGAAAAACTTTTGAAAATCATAAACAGGATAATAGGGCAGCTGAAAACTATGGAGAAACCGATGGGCAACACAGCAAAAAGAAGCCAAAGACAAACACAGGCCCAGCAATATGGCTCCCTGGTTAGCGGAGAGGAAGCAGAAGCTACATCCAGAAGATAAGCCAGGCAGCCCCAGTGAGACATACTTGGTGGTTCTATCCATGGGATAAACCCACGGATCTCACAAGCCTCAAATCCAATTGTGGCCCTTGCTGGGAGAATGACCTTTTAGGCAGAAGGGGTCTGCTGTGGGAGAAGTCCCATGGTTCAGAGGGCTGTGCCTAGATCTCATTAGAGCCTGAATTCAATCTGTCGTAGCTCTAACGTGGGAGACAACTCTAGGAATGGCTGCTGGCAAGAGGGGTACAATACACTAGGAGTGTGACAAGAGACTTGACCTGGCAGTGCCATGTCCAGAGAAGACCTTGTCAACTGATACAACTGGAACTGACACCCCTGAGCCTAAGGTCAAGGGGTGGATCAGCCGTGAGGTCCAGTGGGCAAATCTGTGTCTGTAGCCACACCCCTCCAGCTAGGGACAGATGCCCTTGCAGATCTCAGCACTGGTCGCTTTTCCTTCTTTCAGTGTGCTTGGAAGAAACTTTCGGGCCAGGACGCTAGCTACCCATGGGCCAGGAGTTTCCAGAGAGTAGGAGAACCTTCTCAGTGCAGACTAAAGTGTGCAGTTGGCAACGGAGATCACTGGTTTTCAGATAGGAAAATACTGAGGTGATGGCAGCTCTGATGGACACAACACACGAGACCATTAGAGGTCACAAAGTCAGCTGCTCTGTCCCTGCAGTTAGCCACCTCAGTTTCCAATGGTCAGGAAAGAAGCCACCACTTCTGCCTTTGGCTCACCGCGGCATGCATGACTCCCATGTGGCGGCCAGAGGACAGCCTGTGGGAGTCAGTTTCCTCCTCTACTGTGTGTGTCCCAGGAGTCAAACTCAGGTTCTCGAGACAGACTGAAAGTTTACCTGCTTAGCCATCCATCTGTCCCTATGGTTTTTCTAATTTTTAAGAAATAATACTGTGATTTCATTACCTTTTTAAAAGTCACTTAAAAAATTAGATGTCCCTTTTCTCTTTTTCCTGATCTTATCTGATGTATTAAAAAAAAAAACCTTGAAGTTCTTAATTTCCTATTCCATTCACATTATATAACTTATTTTCTTGTTATTGAGTAATTTTTTCCATTTAAAAAATTTTCCCCTAGTATGTACTTTCTCCTCTTTCCTTCATCCTGGCTTTTACTTCTCCTCTTTCTCTGCCCCTGCCATAGCCTCATTCATTTACTACTTTCACATTTAATTATTGTTTTTAACTTTAAACATACTCTACATTAGCTTTGCCATTTCCTGACTATTAATGATATATTAGTGATCTTTAATCAATTTTCACTGCACTTCTAAATCTCATGTTTAAAAGTTGTTTTCTCCTGTCCTGGTGCTGTGGGGAATTGAGCCCTAAAGGGCAGACTGTTCACTAAGACAAAAAAAAACAAAACAAACAAACAAAAAAAAACCAAATTAAACTCGAGATATCAAACAAACAGATGTATAAATCACAACACCCAAAACCAGTAGACATCAAGAAGACATCTCCAAAAAGAGTGTACCTTTCCTTAGCTGCTGAGTTCAAAGACACTGTGTGAAGATTTCAAAAGTTTACTAGTAAAAATGATCAGGACCTTAAGGAAGACACAAAAACAGAGGAACAAAGGAAAGAAGTCAATCACAGACCTGGAGGGAAGGAAGGCCAGGGACTCCAGAGAAAGTGAAAAGGAGGAGGAGTCCATATGGCCTTGGGCAAAGGTCACCATTCTCTCAGTCAAACCCAAGAAGACAGCGTGAGGGGATGACCCACAACCAGCTTCCTACTACACAGGGAACAGAGGAATCCCCAAATCTGGAAGGAGACAAGGGAACCACTCCTTTCACTCACACTCAGTACCGCACTTTAATCTCAGAAGAAAACAAGATAGGTACCAGTAGGGAAGGGAGGACCAGATTGCCCTCTACTTAAAATAAGCCCATCAAGACTCACCGGGAGGCCCCCTCCCTTTCTACCTCCTATGCCGCCATGGTGCCTGTGAAAAAGCTTGTGGTGAAGGGGGGCAAAAAAAGAAGCAGGTTTTGAAGTTCACCCTTGATTGCACCCACCCTGTAGAAGATGGGATCATGGACGCTGCTAATTTCGAGCAGTTCCTCCAGGAGAGAATCAAGGTGAACGCAAAGCTAGGAATCTCGGCGGAGGGGTTGTGACCATTGAACGGAGCAAGAGCAAGATCACTGTCACTGCCAAGGTGCCTTTCTCCAAAAGGTATTTGAAATATCTCACCAAAAAATATCTGAAGAAGAACAATCTCCGAGACTGGCTGCGTGTTGTCGCCAACAGCAAAGAGAGCTATGAGCTGCGCTACTTCCAGATTAACCAGGATGAAGAGGAGGAGGAGGATTAAGACACATTGGTCTGGAATGTTTTGTATTAATTCATAAATACAATTTAAGAACAACAATAACAAAAGACTCACCGGAAACCTCAGGCCTCATAAATACTGTAAGCAATGCAGCAGGATACAGAAGTGACATAAAAAAACCAATAGTTTTTCTAGCACACCAATAATGAATTTACAGAGAAGGAAACTGTGTGTGTGTACACAAGCACATGGGGTGGGGGGCCCACCATAAAATGCATTCTGAAAGAAGTACTCCCAACAGCTCAATACATGAGAAGCAAGAACGGTAGTTTGCATTGTGTGGTATCAGAAAGCTCTATGAAGCAGAGGAAATTGTCTGCAGAGTGAAGAAATAGATACCCAGTGAGATGAAAGAAAACCCTGGCTGACCACACATCAGGCCACTGGACAGACAGCTAATGTCTCCCCACACACACATATGCACACACAACAAAACCCTCATCACCCGAAACAGACTACTGAAGCTAATGCAGAGTTCTTAAGGGAAGAAAGCCAAATAGCCAATAAATATTTGACAGTGTTCAATATCCTTATCCATCTGAGAAGTAAAAATAAAACTACATGGATTTTTTTTATCTTACCCCAGTCAGAAGGAAACAAACAGCACACGCTGGGAGAGATGCAGCAAAGTAGCGAGCCTTATACATTGCTGTGGAAATGTAAATTGGTATACGCTCTCCATGTCAGAATGGAGTGTCCTCAAAAAACAAGAGAACATGGCCATGACCAGCATGTGAGTAAGTCCACAAAAGTCTCTACATCACACCCACCCCAATGACACGTGTGAAGTCATGGATGTTGCTGTTCTGTGCATGACACACAAGGTGTGGACCCCCCTGAGATGTCCATCCGTGGGTGACTGGTGAAAATGTGGCACCCACAATGGAGCTGTGCTCAACTCTAAAGAGGAAGGAAGTTGTAAACTTTGTAGGAAAATGGACAGAACTGGAGATTAAGAGAAATAAGACAGAAAGACAAACATCATGTTTTCTCTTCCACGAAGAATCCAGATTTAAATTTGTGTCCATTCATGTGTATGTATATGCACAGTATATACATATACTGTATATAGGAAAGTAGAGAACCTCTCTAGAGAGGCTGCAGAAAGAGCAAACCGAAGGCCCGGGGCGGCACAGGATGGCAGACACAAACAAAGTGTAAGATGTACATGCATGACAATGTCACAGCCAATGATACACATGTGTGTAAACTCAGCTCTTGGAGGTAGAATCAGGAGGATCAGGAGTTCAAGGTCTTTCTCAGTTATGCAGCAAGTTTGAAGTCAGCTTGAGCTACATGAAACCCTGTTCCAACAAATGAACAAAGGAACCCGTTTCTTTATATGCTAACATGGAAGGAGGGAGGGAGGGAGGAAACGAAGAAGGACACTTACCTTTTTATTTAACAAATGTCAACCATTGTGCTTTATTTTCAGATTTTACACTTAGAAAAGAAATCAGCAAAAGAGAACGAAAGAGGCATTCTAGACAGTGCTTCCAGACTGTCTTGGCTGGCCAGTTTTATAGTAATAAAGCAAGGGTGTTAAAAACAGAAGAGTAACAGGGATGTGGGTTCCAGGTTCAGGTTGCTGCATGAAGAGGGTAGGATATAGAGTTGATATTATAGACAGGAAGAAGCTGGAAAGAAAACCCTAGACACCATTGAGCACACACAGGCCATGAACTGGGGAATTACTCAAGGTTCATTTTAAATGAAAAAACAGCAAGGTCACCAGGCGGTGGTGGCGCGCCCACCTTTAATCCCTGCACTTGGCACTTGGGAGGCAGAGGCAGGCAGATCTTGTGAGTTCAAGGCCAGCCTGGTCTCAAAGAGCTAGTTCCAGGAGTGTAGTGGCTCATGCCTGTAGTCCCAGCATTCACAAGGCTGAGGAGGGTGGATCATGAGACAGCCTGGGATAGATGTAACTATTTTGTTTTTGTTTGAGACAGGGTTTCTCTATGTAGCCCTGGATGTCCTGGAACTCACTATGTAGACCAGGCTTGGCTTTGGACTAAGAGATCTGCCTTCTTCTGCCTCCCGAGAGTTAGGATTGAAGGTGTGCACCACCATACCTGGTTAATTTTCTTTTAAAACTTTGTGTATATAGGTGTCTTCCTTGTATGCATGTCAGTGCGCTATGTGCATGCCTGGTGTCCACTGAGGCCAGAAGGCACTGGGTCTTCTGAAACTGCAGTTGAAGACAGCTGTAAGCCACTGTGTTGTTGCTGGGAACTGAACCCAGGTCCTTTACAAGAGAAGTATGTGCTGTTAGCCACTGAGGCATTCTGCATCCCCGAGAACATAATTTTCTACCAATCATATCAGTGACAACTGAAAATGATTTCAGAGATACAGTAAAGCTGACATCCCTCTAATGGCCTTCTAACTGGTGTGTACACAGCTCAGTCATGAGGTAGTACTCATGTTTAATGGGTGCTTTTCCTTAAGACTCAGGTTTCCCTCACATCCTCCATACATACAAGCTCATACAAAGATACTGTTCTGAATTGTTTGCTTTACCACCTAGCCATTCTACAGGTTACCTTCTCCGCTTGAAACACCCTACAACTATAAACTCCTATTTATTTCAACGTACGGTATTTAAGATAGTATTCCTCTTTTTGTTTATTTTTCAAGAAAGGGTTTCTCAGGAGTCCTAGCTGTCCTGGAACTTGCTCTGTGGACCAGGTTGGCCTAGAATTCACAGAGTTCCACCTGTCCCTGTCTCCTGAGTACTGGGATTAAAGGTGTGTGCCACTGCTAGCTCATCCTCTCTAACCTTTGGGACTGAGCTTGCATATGTGAGAAGGTAAAATGTGCTTTTAAGGACATAACTGTTAAAAACTTATGGCATGGATCTTCAGACCGAAAGGGTTAATTTCCTGTACAAGATGGATAAATGAGAAGCCAGCTAAAGAGAGGAAGGCAAATTATATACAAAGGAAGGTAAATTGCTTGACAGCAGATAGATGCTGGAAAGTTCTCCAAGTGCTGAGAGAAAATGGCTATCATTCAGAATTCTATATTCAGGTGAGGAATCATTCATGATTCATCTATCTATGAACTCTTAAAGAGTGACACTAACTGAACTAATGTGAGGGACAGCAGAATACGAGAAATGAGGGCAAACACAAAGTTTAGTAACATGTTGACAAACTTTACTGTATTGATAAAAATGAAGAAACAAAACTGTGCTTTAAAGAGAACCAGGGCTGAGGAGATGCGCAAGACTGAGGACCTAATTTGCTCTCCACTGGCCTGTAAATAGAGGTGGTCACAGGAAAAACGAAAAGATGTGTTTAACATCCCAACGATCCACTTCAGGTGCTAGAATTCTGGTGATGTAATTTTTCTTCACAATTCTCTGGACATTAGATTAGCTTTCTTTGCCATGATGAAATACTTTTACAATCAAGAAAAGAAAAGAAAGCTCTTCCCACTCAGGCAGTGTTTTACCTTAATAGTTCCGAGATCCATGGGATTTGTGACAATGTCATAGTAGTTGTGGAGCCCCAGAGCATCAACATCCACAGGACTATAGAAGGGCCACGCGTACGGCAAGTGTTTCTTGGCCAGCATTTCTTTAAGAATCTCACTGCAGTACTTCAATTGTTCAGTTACTCTGACTGTTTTTAAAACTCTGTGTTGTTGCTGAGAGTCTGGCAAAACACTCTTCAGTATGTTCTCTTTCACCGAAATGCTCATTGACTTCGTTTCTCGGGTCGTCTGAGGAGACTTGCTGCTTGCTCTAACTGTGGAAGTGGTCGGAGTGGTGGTGTCTGCTCTCCTCTTCACACCCTTTGTGATCTGAACAAATTCAACAACAAGTGACCCTTAAGGAGACACCACTCATTGGTAAAGCAGAAAACTGCATCACACACTAATGTCAGTAGAAGTGAATTCCCCTTTTACAGACAGAACAAAAACTCTGATGTTCCCTTCCCATAATCTGAAGAACAATCTTGCACAAACCTTAAAGACTAGTGAAAAATGGAAAATCAAAGTCATAGTTATACCAGTAATGTCTCTGGGAGCATGAAATGAGCTGGGACACACAAATTAAAACAGCTGTGTGTCAGGTATGGCGGCATGGCCCACGTGTGTGTCAGGTATGGCGGCATGGCCCACGTGTGTGTCAGGTATGGCGGCATGGCCCACGTGTGTGTCAGGTATGGCGGCATGGCCCATGTGTGTGTCAGGTATGGCGGCATGGCCCACGTGTGTGTCAGGTATGGCGGCATGGCCCACAGTGTTGATGGGCTTGAGGCACCAGGAGTGAGGATTCCAGAAAAGGTCCATTAATAGTGAGATCTTGCCTCAAAACAAAACAAAAAAACTATCTACAATTGTAATTGCTACATTAAAAGAAAAACAAAAACCACCAGTGTAACTATGGATAATTTGTTTTGCTTGTTTTTGAGAGGGCTTTCTCTGTAGCCCAGGCTGTCCTCAAACTTAAATGCCTTCCACACTGTTCTCCAGTTTGTGATTCCTGCCTTAGCCGTGAGCACTAGCACTCCAGGGCTACACCACCAAGTCTGGATCAGAGTAGACAGCTTATAATAGGAAGACTGTCAAGACCCTACTTTAGAAACCTGTAAGCTGGGGTTAATATTAGAGGGCTCTGTCCACAACATGCATAGACAGGTGTGCAGCATCCACAGCAGACTCAAAATTGCCCGAAACTTCAGCTTCAGGGGATTTTATGCTCTTTTCTATCCTCCAAGGTAACCATTGTGACTCACACTCACAC
>NC_022027.1:56707861-56709077 GCF_000317375.1 Microtus ochrogaster | reverse complement strand
CACACACACACACACACACACACACAAACACAAACTTACTTGGACTACAGTCTGTGAGTCAGAGGTGGGGGGAGCTTCATGCCCCGTGTTTAAGGGAGAGAGGGAGAGCTCACAAAACCCAGAAGAAATCTCTTGCCGCTTAAATGCTGCTTTGGAGGGGACTTGATCCTTGGCCGAGGAAGCTGGTGTCTTCTGTTGCATATCTAGGGAAGTGTGAACCAAAGTCATGATAGGCACACAAGACCATTTCCCCACTTCCCACCCCACTCTACTTTCGTTGGCAAAGTAGGCCCAGTTCACTGTTGCTGACAATCTGGTCTAAGATGCTGGAATCCCGAGAGATCAAAAGTCTTTAAAGCTGAAAACCCCCAAATAGCGAAATCTCTAAAGTATAATTTTGAAAAAGTTAAGTTGAAGCCAGGTGTGGCAGACAGGCCAGACCTTCCAGCTTGAGGCACAGACAATGTCTTAATAGGACCACAGTCCTTCAAAAAGTGATAACAGAAACTAACAAACAAGATCATTTCAAATTTAAAAGCTTCTACATATCAAAGAAAATAATTAACAAAGTGAAAAGATAGTTGTTTATCACACAGGAGATTAATATCCAGAGTAGATTTAAAAACTAAATAAAATGCCTGGAGCTGGAGAGATGGCTCAGCAGGCTAAGAGCACTCAGTCTACATCCATGGGAGCTGGCAGCAGGACAGAAAACCTCCATTTATACACAGCTCCGTCAGTTAGAGGGGAAAGAAAAGGAATCTTAATCTCAGTAACATTTCGTTCTCGACGATGTGTTTCTCTCACCCACTGCAACGGCAGCTCTGAGTGACTGGGTGACGTCATGTGACATGCAAGAGGGCAGACTCTCGCACTGTAGCCACCTGGTCACCAAGAACTTCCACATGCCTATGTCCTTTGAAGGCTAATAATTTTTATTTTTATTTATTACTACTCTCCATGTAAACAGTCAGTGTCAACTATTTACTCTGACTTACCTTTCTTTATTCTTTCCTTACCACCCACAACTTGTTCTTCTTGTGGCATCTGAGATAATTTCTGCATAAATAACTTCTCTAGAGCTTGGGCCATGAGAACAATGTCATCTTCAGACTAGAAAACACGTTAGAAGATATGCTAAAATACATAGGGTGGCTGCTGCGTCACATTTATTCCTAGAATGTGCCACAGCACTCTGTTTTTTTTTTTTTTTTTT
>NC_022027.1:56688596-56706543 GCF_000317375.1 Microtus ochrogaster | reverse complement strand
CCCTCCCCTCCAAAAGAACACATCAAGTATTCCCAGTCAGGAATTGGAATATGAAATCATAATACTTATAAACGCTGTATACATAACAGAATAGACTAGGCAGTACAATGTCAAGTTTACATACCTTGTTGTATAAATAACAGTTGGAAAACATTGTATTGAAGTCTTCTATGCATTCAGAAGCCTTCACATAATACTTATTTTCCAGTCGCTTCTTAATTGTATTTAGATCCATTGGGGCTTTTATGATGCTGTAATAGTCCTATGGTTTGAAGAAGGTAATGGCGTTAGAATGAGGCTAGGGCATAGCTGGGTGGTAGGGAGCTCATCAACATGCACGAGCCTCTCGGCTCCATCCTCAGCACCATGATAAATCAACAACAGATTGGAGCTGTAGCTCGGTGGCAGGCATACTTTAGTGTGCCTGAGGCCTTGGCTCCAGTATGGTAAAATTACACCTAACTATTGACTCAACAATTCCTAAAACTGTAAATCTCTAGCACTACCTGGAAGCCAGAGCCTGGAGTCCTGGAAACCAAAGCTGGTTGTCACAATGTCACTTTTCAGAGGAAAGGCAGCACGGAGGTGCTGGCTCTAAGTAAGCATGCGGCCCCTGAGCTTGATCGCCTCTTGGTGCCTCAGGACCCACATGGTGGAGTGAGAGAAATGACTCCCCAAAGTTGTCCTTGCTGAATGTACATACACGCATGCGAGCAAACAATGAAGACATTTCAAAGACTGGCAAAGGCAAGATTTAAAACATTTATTTTTGAAAAATGTAAAGAGAATGGGGGGGCAGTATTTATAGACTGACGTGTCTGACGCCGGACTCCATCACAGGTTGCGCTGCTACTACATGACTAAAACCTTCAAGTGAAGCCCAAAGCTGAGTGGGACAGGCTGTACAAGCCAGACTCTGAGTAGTATAAATAAAGCCTTCTCAAGAGGTAGACTGGCGATCCCTCTTCTCAGAAAGCTGCTGTGACATGCTGCTAAAGAGTGAATGTCAGTGTCCACACATTAAGTTTCATTTTGAAAGTGGGCAGAACACTTAGGACAGTCTTCAGGGTGCTGAATAATCTGGATTAAGTTAAAACATTTTATGTGTCTGGGTGCTTTGCCTGCATGTGTGTCTGTGGAGCACGTGTGCCTGGTGCCTGCAGAGACCAGAAGAGAGAATTGGATTCCTGACATGCCCACTGCATACCCATCACTTCTCACTCCGTTCCCCGGACCACATAAAAAGGCAGCTGTGGCGGTGGTGCACATCTGTAATCTCAGTTCTCCCACGGGGAGGTGGAAGGCGGAGCTATGCTGGCTAGCCTGGCATGCACAGGACAGCGGCAAAAAGTTGGACGTTGTTTCCTACCCTGCAAGTGCCCATGCTTTTTAATAAGTCTTTACAATTCACAACTACTCCCTCCAAAGCTTACCTCTGGAGGGAAGTTATCAGTCTGGACTTCCCAGCATTCTCCAAGAAGGGCTTGAACAGGGTTAGAAGTTTCATTAAAGGAAAGTGTCAAGAGTTGCTTCTAGGAGAGCATCTTCCATGCCCCCACCCATCCCACAACTTCCCACAGGAGACCCCCTGTGCAGTTACGTGGGTGGGGTAGGGGCTCTGACACCTGCATCTCAGTGACTCTTCTCTCCTGTATGTCAAACATCTATCCCTAATGGGGGTGCTTTATACAAACAACATAGGCTGGAAAGGAAACCCTGTTCTATCTTAGTAGTGAGTTTGCTCCTTTCTGATCCACTTCTACTTTGCTTTGGGACTTCTAGAAGGTTCCCCTCCTGCCTAGATTCCCAGTACCTGAGGTCTGGGCCAATGAGATGGCTCAGCAGGCAACAGTGCTGTTCCTATGGGCACTGACAACTTGAGTTCAATCCCTGGAACCCAGGGTTGAAGGAGAGAGCTGGTACCCCCAAGTTATCATCTTACTTCCACATGTATCTTGAAATGAGCACACATGTGCGCACGCACAGAGGAACAAAGAATTAAAAATTAACATCTCATAAAATGCTCACAGGTAGCTTTAGTTTCACAGCGTCCACGGGCTGCTGGAAGGGCCAGGAGAACTGATGCTTCCAGAGAGCCTTCAGGACCACTTTCTGCAGGAACTGCAGCTGATTCGTCAGCCGCCCATTTTTCTTAGTGTTTATGAACTCTGGCGGAGGGGGGTTAACAATCGCTGTCTGTCGACTTGGCAGAGACATTCTCAACCACTTAAGATCCTGGTGTTTTAATGTTGTCTACAAGTACATGTCCTGAAAAAGAAAAAAAGAAAAACTGAGTACTTTAAAAATTGCTGTTTGTTAGAGTCCGAAGTACTTATTCAAGAGAAAGAGTGGTTTTGTTGCTTTGTTTTCAGGACTTTGGAGATGGCTCCGCTCTGTCTCTGAGGCTGGCCTAGAGCTCACTATGAAGGACACCACCATGCCAGGCTTGTGTTGCTGCTGCCGCCATTATCTGAGACCGGGTCTCATGTCATATCTTGTATGCCCTTCAGCTAAGCTTCCTGAGTATTAGGATTACAGGTGCAACAGTCACACACAGCTAAGACACGTTGATTCAAAACACATTATAGTTGTTTAAATGTTCATTTACAAACGTCTAGGCCAGGCAGTGGTGGTGCACAACTCTAGTCCCAGCACTCGGGAGGTAGAAGCAGGCAGATCTCTGTAAGTTTAAGGTCAGCCTGGTCTACATAGTGAGTTTCAGGCCACCCAAGGCTGCATAGTGAAATCCTGTCTCAAAAACAAAAGCATTCTCTGTTCTAAAAATCCCACCACATCTTAGGCCAAAATCAAAAAGGACAATTTTTTTTTAACAAATACTAACCTTTTTTATACAAACAGTATACATTGTTTCATTGTGTATGTTTTAGTCTTAGATGGTTTAAATTCCACACTTCACAGAATTTTTTCTGTTCTTCAAAAATATAAATTGAGGTCTTAGCAGGAAAAGTCTACAGATTCCTAATAAAAAGAAGTACCAGGAATGTTAAGTTTCCATTGGGCTATAGGGATTCTGTAATTGTTCATTGAATGTGGGGGAAATAAAAGATTTTTAGCTAATCCCCCCAAATTTTCTAACTAATTTATTTAAAATCCTAATTCAAATCAATACCCACAAGTTATCCTCTGGCTTTTACTACACATACACACACACACTCACCACCACCACCACCACCACCACCACCACCACCACCACCACCAACAACAACAACAACAACAACACCAACAACAACACCAACACCAACACCAACAACACCACCAACAACAACAACACCACCACCACCAACAACAACTAGCTCTAAAATCAATGCTTTGCCCAACAAGATGACTTAGCAGGTAAAGATACTCGCTGGCCTTGATGACATGGGTTTGACCCCTGAGTCCCACGCTGTGGGAGAGAACTCACTCTTGCTACGTGTCCTCTATGTCCACACATGGTCCACGGCACAAGCACACATATGGAGACACAGAATAAAGCCCCAAACATAGGGCCTGGGAGCAAACCTCAGTGGCGATACCTGGGCTTAGTCAGGGCAAGGCCCTGGTCCAAGCCTCAACACCAACAACAATAAAACTAAGAAAAGTGGAAAGCCAATGCATTGGGAAGAGAAACGCCAGGTGTTGAGATGCAGCTCTCTGGTGCACACTGTTATATCTAGGATGCTTAGGCTGTGTCATTGCTACACAGAGGGCAGATGCTGGGAACGTGCACGGCTCCCTGTGCACACAAGCACAAGGAGAAGTGGCTGTCCACTTCTAGACCTCTTAAAGCTAAGCCAAGAGTCACAGGCATGAAGTCAGCATTGGTTTGGCAGTGCTACCTCAGGATCATGCATCTTGCGGTAAATCCATCTTAAGTATTTAAGTCTTTAGTCCAATACTGATGCTTATATTCAGGCTTTTCTGGAAGCCAATCTCCAATGTTTTCATTTCACAGAACTCGAGTCCTAAATCCATTAAACAATCCCCACCTCACTGATTCTTACCTTCCCCACCCTTGGTATCCACTCCTGTCTGTGCTCCTTGGGTAGCTATGGTTACAGGTGCTCACTTTTATTTCTATGACACAGCGCTCTGGACACATGTGGATGCACACACTCTTATAATTACATATATGAGTGTGTGTGCATGTGCATGCGGAGCCCATCATTTCTCTTCTTTCACCACGAAGGCCCCAGGGATCATCAGACTTGGCAGCCAGCCTATTTTCCTGCTGAGCCACCTTTCAGACACATTAAACTTTTAAATATGTGACTTATTTTACTTAGTTCAAAATCCTCAAGGTTCATTCGTGCTTACAGAACATCAGATTTTTTTCCCTCTCTCTCCTTTGAAATAGGGGTCCTGCCACTTGCTCAACTATGTTCATAGCAGTGGTATTCCACATTGTGGGGGAGAACGTGGAAACTACCTAGGTGCCCCTCAACCAAGGAATGGGTAAAGAAAACGTGGTACATTTACACAATGGAGTACTACTCAGCTGTAAAAAAAGACCTCATGAAATTTGCAGGCAAATGTATGAACTAGAAAGCGGGAGCTCGTGGACTCTGACCAACAGTCAGGAAGGCCTGCATGGGACCGACCTAGGCTTTCAGCATGTATACGACAGTTGTGTAGCTTGGTCTCTTTGTAAGGCCTCCTAGTTGTGAGATCAGAACCTGCTCCTGGTGCTTAGCTGGCTTTTGGGAACCTATTCACCATGCCGGATTACCCGGTCCAGCCTTGATGAAGGGAGAGTTCGGTCCTGCCTCAGCTTGATTGTTCAATCTCATGGGAGGCCTGCCCCTCTCTGAATGGAGACAGGGTTAGATGGAGAAGGAGTGGATGGGGAGGTGGGAGGAAGGAAAGGGAAAAGAGGAGGGAGGGGAAAATGAGGATGGTATGGAAACCCCTCATGGAAGTTTCAGCTTCGTGAGACTGGGATCACAGATGTGTGCCAGCTGCCACCCCATACATACTTACTTTTTGTGGTGCTGTATGAACTTAGGGCAGTGTTCATGCTATGTAAGAATTCTACCACTGAGCTACATATGACCCCAGTCTCAGTTTTTGTTAAAGTTTGATTTTCATTTTTTTTATAAGCATGTGTGTGTGTTTGAGTATGTACCCATATAGTAGGTACCCTCAGAAGTCAGGAAGGCATTGCATGATAAGCCATTTGACATGGGTGCTTGGAATTGAACTCTGGAAGAGTAGCAAGCAGCAAAAACTCTTTTTGCTGTTGTTTTTGTTTTTTGAGATAGGGTTTCTCTGTGTAGTCCCAGCTATCTTGGAATGCACTCTGTAAACCAGGCTGACTCTGAACTCAAGAGATCTGCTGCCTCTGTGTGTGCCACCACTGCCCAGCTAAGAACTCTTAACCACTCAGCCATCTCTCTAGCCCCTCCTTCCTTTCAAAGCTGAGCTAGATTCCATTTTAGGTACCGCACTTTGCTTACCTTCATCCACTGGCATCAACAAGCTGCTTCCACTTCTGGAGCCTACACAGCACTCCCTGAACACACAAGTATTCTAAGACAGCTGTGCAGTGTTGCTGTGAACAGATAGGCAACCTTTCAAGCCTATGCTTCTTCCTCTTCTTTTCTTTTTTTTTAAAAAAAATGTATAACCAGAATGTAACAGTGGATTGTTAGATCACATGGCAATTGTCTTTTCTTTCTTTCTAGTCTAAGAATCAGTTTTAGTTTCTGCAGTTCCCATGCATTTCTGATGTACAGACAGGATGGAAGACCACCACACTGAACTGAATTATTTGAGGTCATTATCAATCTTAGTTTACTCCATCTCATAATTTTACTTCTCATGTTAAATGTAACGCTTCAAGCCTGGCATAGACACAGCATTATTTACTATGTATTGTTTATACATCATTCAGCTTCTTTCCTCGTGTTTAAAAAGCTTATCCAGGTGTTGTTTGCTTATTTACCTTGATGTACACTAATTTACTAGAGTAGAAATGTTCTTTTCTTTCCTTTTTTAGTTTTCTGGAAGCAGGGTCTCACTGTGTAGACCAAAGCATCCTCAAATTTGCAGAAAGCTTCCTGCTTCAGCATCCCAAATATAGAAATTACAGGATGTGCTGCCACACCTACCCGATCTGTTTTATTGAAACATTAGGGTTGCTTGACACTGCTGTTAAGATGTGGGTAGTGTGTATGTGTGTGTTTATTCCATGTATAAACCCAGAAGGGAGCAGCGTGTGTGTGTGTGTGTGTGTGTGTGTGTGTGTGTGTGTGTGTGTAAACCATGTATAAACCCAGAAGAGACATTACTAAATCACATGCAGCAATCCAACCTAAAAGATACCACCTGCTTTTCAAAACGGGCAAACCAGCCTCCAGCCACATCATCTGTGTGAGCCTCCTGTCTCCACATTAGCCATCTGAAGTGCCCGAGGCTAACGTGTGATGCTAATTGTTGTTACTCTGATGATCCATGATACGAGCCCCCTTTTATGTTACTGGTCACATGGCATTGTCTGTCAAGCACAATTGAGGAGCTGTGATGATATTCCTAGCAGGTCGTCTGTAACTATCTTCATGTATCTTCAACACAAACCTTTGTGGCTATGTACTGCAAATACCCTCTCCTAGGCTGTGGCTAACATAGTGTCCTCTTCTTTTTGGGTTTTGAGACAAGGTCTCATGTAGCCTAAACTCATGAAACTGAATATGATCTAGAACTCTTGATCCTACTGTTTTTACCTCCCAAGTGCTTGAATCACAGGGGGTGGGCGTTTCTGGGGGACACAAGGCCTTATGTATCCCAGCTTACCTCAGACTTACTCTATGGTCTAGGATGATTTGCAATTACTAGCCTTTTTGCCTTCTACCAATTGCCATTTCTTTCTTTTTTCCTTTTTCTTTTCTTTTTCTTTTCTTTACTCTAAAACTGTATGGAGTTGGAGACACGGCTCAGTGGAAGAGCACACACCTTGTATGTGAGATTCCGAGTTCGCTCCCCAGCAACATAGAGACACAAAATCCCAAATTGGCTGAAGATTGATACAGCACTGAAGGTGATCATATTATTGGCTACCTCCAAGTGCCTACATCTGGCTAGCGGCTGTACATTGGACAGTGCAGACACAGAACATTTATTATAAGAAACTGCAGGAGCTAGAGAGATTGCTCAGTGGTTAAGACCATGTACTGTTTCTCCAGAGGACCCAAGTTCAGTTCCTTGTACCAGTATTGGGTGGCTCACAACATAATTCCGGCTCCATGGCATCCAACATCCTCTTCTGGACTCTGTGGGCACCTGTACCCATGTTATATAGACACACACATGAATGGAAAATAAAATTTATATAGATACACATGAATAAAAAATAAAATAAAATTTAAAGCATACTTAAAAAGAAAGAAGCTTCAGGGACTGAGGCAATAGCTCAGTCAGTCCCTCACTGGAAAGATGCAGTGGTGGAAGGAGACTGTGAATCTCAGTGCTGGGGAAGTGAACGCAAGAGACTCCTGGGCTCTCTGTGCACTTGCTCCAGTGAGAGATCGTGTCTCAAAGAGGAGAGCATATGCAAGAATGACATCCAAGGTTGTCCTCTGATCTCCACATGCATGGGGAGACAGACAAAGACATGCACACTCATACACATACACACACACACCAAAGAGGAAAACACCTGCTGGCCAGCGAAGACAGATGGAAACACAAAGAAACCAAAAAACTTAAAGACAATCAAAGAGCTGCTAGAGTCGTTAACACCACCTCTAATCTTAAATTGCATGCATTACAGAGCTATAGAAATAAAAACAGCATGACACTGCCATTAAAACTGACACATAATTGGAATTGAATGGAATACTTAGACATAAGCCTACATACCTGTGAACCCCTGGATTTATTATAAAGAAGCCAGAAATACACACCGAGAAAAAGAGCATCTTCAACAAATAGTGCTGGTCAAGCTGGATGATTGCACGTAGAACCCAAATAGATCCTTTTTGTTTGTTTGTTTGTTTTTTCAAGACAGGGTTTATTGGTATAGCCTTTGTGTCCTAGAACTTGTCTCTAGCCCAGGATGGCCTTGAACTCACAGAGATGCCTCTGCCTCCCAAATTCTGGGATTAAAAGTGTGTGCCACCCCCCCCCAGCTCAAATAGATCCATATTTATCATCTCACACAAAATTCAACTCCAGATGGATCAATCAAGGACCTCAACATGAGGCCAGATACCCTGAATCTGGTAGACGAGAAAGTGGCCAATGGCTTTGACTCCTTGCCACAGAGAAGACTTCCTGAACAGAGCACCATTAGCGCAGGCATGAAGATCGACAACTAATAAATGGAAGCTCAAGAAACAGAGACGCTTCTGTGTGATAAAAGGCACCATCTTCAGACAGAGTGGCAGCCTACAGAGGGGGAAAGATTTTTATCAACTGCTACACATCTCACAGAGGGCTAATAACTAAAATTATATAAAGAACTAAAAACAATTGGACATCAAGGAAACAACCCAATAAAAAATGGGATACTGATCTAAACAGAATTCTCAAAAGATGAAACAAATGGCTGAGAAACACTTAAATGCTCAACATCCTTAGCCATCAGGCAAATGCAGTCAAAATGACCCTGAAATTGCATCTTACATGATCAACACCACAAATGGCAGCTCATGCAGGTGAGGGGATGTGCACGCATAGCTGGTCGAATGCAAACTTGTGCAGCCACTGTGGAAATCAGTGTTATGGTTCCTCAGGAGAACCAGCGACGCCAGTCTTTGGCATTATCCACAGGACTCCATCTACACCCTACTGCACAGACACTTACCCATGTTCATAACAGCCAGAAATTGGACACGGCCTACATGTCTGTCAATAGATAGATAAAAATATAGTATGTGTACACAATGGAATATTAACCAGCTGTTAAAATGAAATAATGAGATTCACAGGCAGATGGAAATAGCTAGAAAAAAAACTCATCCTGAGTGAGGTAGCCCAGACCCCAAAAGACAAATACGGTATGTACTCACTTGTAGGTGGACCTTGCTATTTGGCCTTCAGTAAGGCAGACACAATCCGTAACCACAGGTTAGATACAGAGTAAGATGCTATAGGGGAGGGATAGAGCTCCCTATGAAGGGGAACAGAATGCAGCTATGGACAGATGGTGGGAGGGGAGAACTCAGCCAGAAGGGGTCCTAGTGCTGAGAGGGAAGTAGACATGTGCCCTTACCTAACCAAGAAGCTATATTCAGTTAATAACCACCTGCAAAGGAAAATTCAGTTTTCTCCAAGGAGGTAAAACTCAAGCCACTCCTAAGCAGGCTCCAGCAGTAGACAGCCAACAAGAAACAAACTCAGCAGTACTTTTTTGGAGGGTTTTTAATCTCATAAATCTGGGCAATTTTTTTAACCTTGTGATCTTTTGCTTATATTTAATGTTTTTAAAAAGATTTATTTATTTATTATGTATAGTGTTCTGTCTGCATATATGCCTGCAGGCCAGAAGAGGGCACCAGATCTCATTACAGACAGTTGTGAGCCACCATGTGGTTGCCAGAAATTGAATCAGGACCTCTAGGAGAGCACTCTTATCCACTGAGCCATCTCTCCAGTCCCTGTGTTTTATAATCTTATTTTTATGAGTTGTCTGTGTGTGCCAATACATGTCTTCTAGCACTGTGTATGCAAATATGTGTTCTAGCACTGTGTGTGCAAATACATGTGTTCTAGCAGCTGTATGTGTTTCTTGTGCTTTGTTTTGACTCTTTTCCCCCCTGCTTGTTTCTTGTTCTATTTGGGTTTGTTTTTACTTATTTTATCTTTTACTATAATTCTATTATTATCATCATCATTATCTGATTTCTAATGAAAGTGAGAAAGGGTGTGGATTTGGGTGGGCAGGGAAGTAGGATCTGGGAGAAGTTAGGGGAGGCAAGCCTATAATTAGGATATATTGTATGAAAAAAAGCTATTTTCAATAAAATAAATAATATTTAAAATAACTTGTTCAGGAATCCTAGCCTAAGATATTAGACAAGGAAGGAAGGAAAAATGAAGGAAGAGAAGGAAGAAGGGAGAGAGGAAGAAAAGGCATCCATCCAAATTGAAAATAAAGATGTTAATTTTCACTGCAGATCATATAAGATGGCATATGTTAACTATGTTTTTTAAAAAGAAAAAAATCTTAAAGGCTCTACTCAAAATCTATCTGAACTAATAAATTCAGTAAAGTTGTAAAATAAAGATGATCAACACACAGGCAGGCGTGGTGGCTCATTTCTGTGTTTGGAAGGCAGAGGAAGGAAAGCTCATCCACCTTCAAGGCTAGCCTGGTCTGCATAGTTTGTTTTAGGCAAGGCCTGCAAGAGCTATACAATGAGATGGTGTACAAACCACTTTTAAATAATAATTAAAAACAAGCACACAGAAAAGCAGCTCTATGTCTATGCTCTAACAGAATATCCAGAAAGGAGAGCTAGGGCTCAGTGGGGAGAACACAGTTAACACATGCCAGACTGGGCTAAATCCCACCTCCAAATCCACACACATGGAAAATGGAAAGATGTCCCATCCCACACTCATGGACTGGACCAAGAGACCACAGTGGAAGGATAGGCATGGTGATAAAACACCAAACTGGCTGGAAAAAAGGTTCCTATTACACTAGTGAAGTACAGATTCAGTGCAATCCTTATGATACTTCAACACAGAAAAAAACTCTAAAACCAATGTAAACTACAAAAGGTAGCAAATGGCCACACGATGCACGAACAAGAGAACAAAGCAGTCTCTACCTCTCACAAAGCCACGGTCATAAACACACGTGTCTGGGCCTGGCCCGGAATTCCTGTGATCCAGTGTTCCAGCAGAGGCAAGGAGGCTCCAGGATTCATCCTTTGCTGCTCCCTGGGGTCAAAGCTAAACCAGCCCACGATAGCATTTCTACTCACCGCTCTTTATTTTTTATTTTTTTTATTTTTTATTTTTTTGGTTTTTTCGAGACAGGGTTTCTCTGTAGCTTTGGTGCCGGTCCCAGAACTAGCTCTTGTAGACCAGGCTGGCCTCGAACTCACAGAGATCCGCCTGCCTCTGCCTCCTGAGTGCTAGGATTAAAGGCGTGCGCCACCACCGCCCGGCTCTACTCACCGCTCTTGCACAGGACCTACGTCTGATTCCCAGCACCCCTGTCAGGCAGCTCACGGCCTCCTACCGCTCTACCTCTGGGGTATCGGATGGCTCCATGGGCGCACATAACCACACAAAGACAAACACACACATCATTAAAAATAATAAAGAAAAATCTTTACAAAAAGATATGGAGAAAATTTCATGTACATTAAAGTGAAAGAAATCAAGCCTATTAGTTTACACTACGTTGTAAGCCTGAAAATCCAGCTCTGGGGAGGTATCAAGAGTTCAAGGTCACCTTAAGCCTCAACGGCAAAGTTCCAATACCAGACTGAGTTACACTGAGCCTGTCTCAGATAAACAGAATTTCTAGCTGATAGTTTGAAGTTTTGATAGATGCTTGCTTTCTGCAGGTTATTCTGACATTTTGAAAATAATATAAAGCCTAAAATTTATATTTCTGAGAAAGAGAACCTTTGTATATTTCAAAGTCATCTCTGATGTATATAACACACTGTGCTCTAAAATACACACACAGCTTAAAGAAGCTCTCAGGATATAGACAGCAAAAAAAAAAAAAAATAAATAAAAATCCACTACTGTTTTGAGGGGAGACTCCAATAATTTCCCATTTCAAACAAGCTAGTAAGGAAGCCAAGGTAGGAATCTTGGCTATAGGCCAGGAATTTGCAGCCACTGTAGGTAGCAGAGTCAAATCCTGTCTCCTTTAAGGGGAGGTGGCTGAGGACTAAAGATGCATAGTGCAGTGGTAAAATATTTGCCTAGCAAATATAAGGTTTGTTCCTAAGCCCTAGGAAAACAACAGGAATCAACCAAATAACCAACCCCCCCCCACAAACTACCCAATTTCTTGTTTGTTCCTTTATTTTATTTTATTTTATTTTTTTGTTTGTTTGTTTTTTCGAGACAGGGTTTCTCTGTGGCTTTGAAGCCTGTCCTGGAACTAGCTCTGTAGACCAGGCTGGTCTCGAACTCACAGAGATCCGCCTGCCTCTGCCTCCCGAGTGCTGGGATTAAAGGCGTGCGCCACCATCGCCCGGCTTTGTTTGTTCCTTTATAAAACACTTTTTAAGATTGCCAACTATGATCTGCACTGCACATCAGTCTCATGGAATTGATCCTATGGAAGAATGAAAAATAACTTACCATATCTTAAGCCTGTTTTAAATTAGTTGAATTTATTGAGACTTTGAAGATGATTTATAGAACAATTTCTAACCATCCTAAGTGGCCCAGGTCTTTCTGCTGGGGGAATATTGGGTGAGTTTTATAGAACTTGTGCACATTGGGAATCAATGCCTAGAAAGAAGGAACTTGCATTTTGAATCCCAGGTGGCTCTAGGCTCTGATGGGACAAAGCCCCCACCTGACACTGATGAGCTCTTACCCCAGCACTAAGTCCTGCTTCCCCAAAGGAGCAGCCTCTCGCATGCCAGACCTGCATTCGGTCACCAGCAGCCAGGGTGCGCGACAAGCCCAGTCTCAGAGACAGTAATTCCTCCAGAGTTATCTCAGGTCTCAGATAGGTGACGTCTCGGCGGGCACCCAGTCTTCCCTTCGTCCCTTCAGGGTGAGGAAACTTCCTGTCTGATAACTCTAGTCTGCTGGGTGTGTGGCCCAGGATACCTAGTTAAAATGTGGAGATTTCCAGCTGGGCGTGGTAGTGCACACCTCTAATCCCAGCACACCAAGGAGGATCTCTGTGAGTTCAAGGCCAACCTGGTCTACAAAGTGAGTTCCAGGGAAAAGAAAAATGAAGAACTTTGTGAAATCTTAAGACCAGCAATAATGCCAACATTTGGAGGCTGAAGCAGGACCCCCCCCAGCAATAATGCCAACATTCGGAGGCTGAGCAGGACCCCCCCCCCAAGAGTTTGAAGCCAGTCTGAACTACATGACAGACCTGTCTCAGATCAAAGCAAACTTCTTCCCTTCGAGACACAATGATTAGAGGGTTATGATATCATCATTGTTTCTTCATAACCAGGAATCAAAGCACCACGAATTATCCTTGGAGCCTCAGCATTTGCTCAGGCACCCCAAATCTCCACTGTCTGTATTGTGTGCCTCAGGCCTGGCTTCCTCTGCCTTCCTTACAGCTCCCTATGCTAACACTCACCACGGTTAGTTGTTAAGTCCAACAGACTCCTGCTGTATCTGACCTGACCTGAGGTCTCAGCAGTGTTGGTCACTAGAGTATTATTGTGACACGCCTAACTCTTCTCCGGTTCCCAGGACACCGTCTTCCAAATTCTATCTGTTCATTTGTTCACTTTCAAGGATGCCAAAGTGTGGGAACTGAGGTTGCAGACCCCTTTCAGGCCCTTGTGAACAGGTAATTATCATTCGGCAGATGTAATTAGTACTTTGACGGGGTGATGATGGGGCGGCAGGGAAACAAAAAGGCACATGGGTGTGCACACTCTCGCTCACACATTTTTTTTTTAAAACTCTTGCCTTGTCAGGCACTGTGGCAAACTGTAATCCTGTACTGGTGAGGAAAGACAAGGCCAGTCTGGGCTACCCATCCAAGCCAGTATCCATGCTTTGAAATCACTTCAACATCAGAGCTACCTGCTCTTCAAGATGGAGCTGAGCTGTCTTTTGTGAGAAGCCTCCCTCGCTCCTTTTCACCTGCTCTGTCTCATCGCTCCACAGACACCCTGCCCACGCACAGGCCCGTGCCCGGAGATGGAACACACCCACACCACACAGCAGACGGGTCCATTCCAGGGACTTAACGGGGTAGGACATGAACCAGGGACGGGGATCCCTGTGTTCACAGTCCACACACAGAACTGACACAACAAAGGCCCTCCCCAAACTACAGAACAGGGAATGGCCGACACCCCAACCATGAAGAAACCTAGAAAACCGTTATACAGTGGGCTTAGCCACAACCCCCTTCCAGACCCCGCCTCGGAAGGCTAAGTACGACAAGAGAAAAGGAACGCAAAAAGTGGTCCTTCGTGACCGCAAGCTCGCAGCTGGTCAAGACCGAAGGGGGGCGGCTCCCAGCTCGTCGGGGCTGCAGGCGGGCACGCACTTGGTGGGGCAATGGCCTCCAACTGCCCACCCTGCGGCCCAGCGCCCTTGGGGGAGGGGAGAGGGAAAAACCGTTATTCTCACCCAAAGGGCCGCCAGGGGCGCAGCCCAGGGCAGGGCGTCCGGAGCGGGGTAGAGTACCTCTAGGAAAGGGGCCTCATCCGCTCGGCCTCTCGGTTCGCACTACAGGAAGCCGTGCGCGGCAGGCGCTCCTGGTTCCCCACCGGTGGCCGCCAGCTCTGTCCGGATGGCGGCTGTCAGCAGCCGGCCACTGGCGCCTTTATGGGACTCAGCCGCGAGCGGCCCGCTGATTGGCCGGAGCTTGTCACGTGACCAGGCCTGCGCCTCACACCCTGCATAGGTGTGAGCCTTGTCTCCGGCAGGTGAGGCTCGGGTAGCTTGCGTTTAGCTCCGACCGCCACACCCCAAGGAAGTTGCTTGTTTGACTGGTTTAGGTTTTGCATTTATTATTTATTTGTTTATCCGGAGGTGGTCTCAGCCCGGGGTGACTTTGACTGCTCCATGGACTGGCTTAAAGGCAGGCGTGTACTGCTCGTCCAGTTCCGAGGCCTTTATTGTGCTGTTTCAAATGGAGATGGTAGTTGTATTATGTTTTTATTAATCACTTATGCGTTTGTCCGCGCAGAGGACAGCCTGCAGGATCAGTTCTTAGTTCTCCCCGTGTTGTTACTTTGAGCGTTCATGAGTTTAGTCTGACGGCATTTCTGTCCTTTTCTCTAGCCCTCTGCATAGCACCGGTCTCTAGTCTCAGAAGTAGACAATAGATTGCGGCTGTGGCCACACTCAATGTTTCCTTTTTCTTTTTTTTTTCCTTTTGAGACAGGGATCCCTGTGTAGCCCTGGCTATCCAGGAACTTACTTTTTTTCTTTTCTTTTTTTTTGTACACTAGGCTGGCTTCAAACTCACAGGGATCCGCCTGTCTGTCCTCTTGAATGCTGGGGTTAAGGGTGTGCACCACCACACCCAGCACACTCACTGGTTTAAAAATGCCACTTATCAGACGGGCGGTGGTGGGGCAGGCCTTAAAATCCAGCACTTGGGAGGCAGAGGCAGGTGGATCTCCATGAGTTCATGGCCAGCCTGGTCTACAAGAGGTAGTTCCAGGACAGGTTTCAAAGCTACAGAGCTGCACAAAGTGATTTAGGATTTTTTTTTTTAATTTTTCGAGACAGGGTTTCTCCGTAGCTTTTTTTGGTTCCTGTCCTGGAACTAGCTCTTGTAGACAAGGCTGTCTTCGAACTCACAAAGATCCACCTGCCTCTGCCTCCCAAGTGCTGGGATTAAAGGCGAACGCCACCACCGCCCAGCGTGATTTAGGATTTTGATTTAGGTATTTTACCTCCTGCAAGCTCGTGGACACTTTAAACATACCTAAGCTTAATGATGTGTTTAGCATAGTAACTTTTTTTTTTTTAAATCTAATTGTAATGTATCCATTTGTTGTTTTGAGACAGGGTCTCACTGCAGTCCTGGGTGACCAGGCTATGTAGACCAGGCTGGCATCAACTCAGAGATCTTCCTAAATGCTGGCATTAAAGGTGTGCGCCTCAGGCCTGCCTCTGAATTCACCGTCCTAGACTCACCAAGGAAAAAGAAGGGAGGTCAGAGCAGCTGCATGGCCTTGACTTGATGAGAAACACAGCTGTGTCCTTAGCTGCTCGGCACTGTGGAGGAGATTCCTCAAGACCAGGTATTCACAGGGAAGAGCACAGCCCACTAGAAGCTGCAGGTCACACACAACTGTCACCTGGGAAGGCTCTTCTCTCCAAAACGCTGACAATGGCTTACTTCAAACAGAACTAGAAATCCCTCCATTTTCAAGTAAAATTGTTCAGAGCCCAGAATGGTGGCGCACACCTTTAATCCCAGTACTCAGGAGGCAGGGCTGGTAGAGCTCTCAAATTCAAGACTAGCCTCATCTCCAGAGTGAGTTCCAGGACAGCGTCACAAACCTCAGACATTGCAGGAAATTATAGAGAACGTATCCTTGAAACTACTGTGGCCTAGGTTTTCAAGTCCTCAGAAGGCACAACCCCCACATTTCCCCACATTTCTGTAATCCCAGCCTGGGCTACTAAAGTGAGGTCCTATCTCACGTGGAGAGAGAGAGAGCAGGCACTAAGGTGTCAAGGAAAGCAAACAGGAGCGTCTGTCTGTCTGACCATCTGAATTCCTGGGGGTTGAGAGCAAGCCTCGCCTCCTGAATGAATGTGGAAGAACAAGCTTTGGTGACTGACTTGTTCATTTCATTTCTTTCTTTTTTCTTTGTTTCTTGTTTGTTTGAGGTGGGGTCTGAGTGTGTAGCCCAGGCTAGCCTTCAGCTATAACTGCTCCTTCCTCAGCCTCTTGAATACACTGAGGACTACTTGGTGGGATTCTTTGTTTTGTTTTGTTTTGTTTTGTTTTGTTTTGAGACAGGGTTTCTCTGTATATCTCTGGCTGTCCTGGCACTAGCTCTGTAGACCAGGCTGGCCTTGAACTCACAGAGATCTGCCTGTCTCTGCCTCCCCAGTGCTGGGATTAAAGGCGTGTGCTGCTACCTCCCGGCTTGGTGGGGTTCTTAATTGCCATCTCAAATTTATAACTTAACAATTCCTAACCCACCCTTGGGGTCAGTAATCTACCAATTTTATCACATTTTAATTTTTGAACGTAATTTGAGTGTGCATGTGTGTGCTTCCAGACAAAACCATACACGGGTCACTGTAGTGTACAAGGTAACATATTTCCATGAAAAAGGAATGTGTGCTTAGCCAGGTGGTGGTGGCACACGCCTTTAATCCCAGCACTCAGGAGGCAGAGGCAGGCAGATCTCTGTGAGTTTGAGGCCAGCCTGGTCTACAAAGCAAGTTCCAGAACAACTAAGGCTGTTTCATAGAGAAACCCTGTCTCAAAAAACTGAGAGAGAAAGGGACTTAGAGACATGCTGTTTTCTTAAAAGTTTAAACCATTTGTTCCTCTGGAGCCATTTTCTCCCAGCATCCTCTCAAACTCGGCTGTCAGGTTACTTAGTGTTTATTTCGCTGGAGAATTGCTCAGTTATTGGATTACTCCACTTCTTAAAGCCCACCGGCTGGGGCCGCCAAGATTGCTTGGAAGGAAAAGGTGCTTGGTGCCATACTGGAAGACCTGAATCTTCCTACAGGATGGAAGAAAAACAACTTCCTGTCTCCCGACCTCCATGCACAAGAACATACACATGCGCTTGAAATAAATAAATGTTCAAAGCCACAACCCTGCAGCTGTGGCCCGTCTTACACAAAGACCCAACGTCAAATTTGAACTCCTCCGTGGAGCCACAAGGAGCTGGGTCCCCATCACCTCTAGGGCTCTGCCACTCCTCACACTCCTCCCCTTACTCCTCCCGCCTCTTTTCTGCAGTGTGATCGCATCAAACACTCCCCACCTCAGGCTTCCTGTGGAGAGCTGTCCCCCGAATAGCATCAGAAATGGAGCATGTATCTCTTGCCTGGTCATTTTTGTTTGTTTTGTTTTGATACTGAGTCTCAGATAGCTTAGGCTAGCCTCTGACTTATTATATGGTCAAGGGTTACTTTAAACTTCTGATCATTCTGGCAGGAATTCATTTCTCGGTTTTATGCCCTGCTGGGCTGTGGCCAGGGCTTTGTGCATGCTGGAAAAGTTTTCTCCTACCCAACTGTTCCCCCCATCACTGGCGAATCTTGTATTCATCTGTTTGCTGTGTTTCCCCTCTGATATCTTTTTTTTTTTTTTTTTTTTTTTTTTTTT
>NC_022027.1:56685145-56686211 GCF_000317375.1 Microtus ochrogaster | reverse complement strand
ATCCATTCCACCTCTTGGGAATGTGGGCATTGTGATCTTAAATTTACTACCTGCTGCCTGGGAGTGATGGTATCTTTAGGGAATCCTTGTAGGCAGAGGCTACTTGTTCATTTCCTGGCTGCTCAGACCTGAAATAATCACACAGAAACTATATTAATTATAACACTGGTTGGCCAGCTTAGGCATATTCCTGGCTAACTCTTATATCCTTTTTTTTTGTTGTTGTTTGGTTTTTTGAGACAGGGTTTGTCTGTGGCTTTTGGAGCCTGTCCTGAAACTAGCTCTTGTAGCTCAGGCTGGCCTCGAACTCTCGAACTCACAAAGATCTGCCTGCCTCTGCCTCCCGAGTGCTGGGATTAAAGGCATGTGCCACCACTGCCCGGCTAACTCTTATATCTTAAATTAACCCATTTCTATTGTTTCGTATTTTACCATGAGGCTCATGGTTTACAAGTAAGGTCTGTCCTTTGGGGAGCTACGCGGTGTCTCTCTGACTCTGCCTACTCTCTCTACATCTCTGTTCAGAGTTCCTGCCTGACTTTACTCTGTTAAGTCATTGGCCAAAAACAGCTTCTTTATTAACCAATGGCAATAAAACATATTCACAGCATACAGAGGGGAATCCCACATCAGATCCTGAAAGAAAAATTTGGGTTAATTGTCAAGTCCTAGGAGAAGTAAATATATCATTCAGTCTATGCAACATGAAACAGATCAGGGCTGTCTCAAGTCCTGGCTAGAGTAGTCTGTGAGGGTGGATCATCTCAGCCAGCCACCTCTACATTGTTCTGAGTAGTTGGTAGTCCAAAGCCAATCTTTAAGTGGTGCTATCAGCTGAATGGCACCGTATGAACCAGGTGGGATCGTTGTGTGGGGGCCCCATCTTCTTCCTGGAGACTTCAGAGATTATTGTAGGAAAATTTATTGTTCACTCTGGAAAACTTAAACATTATTCATATCAAAGCAGAAAGTTTGAATTTCAGTAGACATATATTCAAAGAAAGGTACCACAGAGATGAAAATATGTATGAAAAGAAGTAAAATTTTTGAAGCAGAGTGTTGATAA
>NC_022027.1:56681774-56683827 GCF_000317375.1 Microtus ochrogaster | reverse complement strand
ATCTGCCAGATTTCATTTGTTTGAGTACCCGTTGGGTTATTTCCTGCAGGTGGTGGTGTTTGTTGTATAAAGAACAAGTAGGACATCTCCTTATAGTCTCTTTGGCTTGTTGCTTTGTAATGAAAAAGTCCTTTTATAAACTTTTGTTATTGATATGATGTTTTTGTGAAATTTTGAGGCCGTCAGGACATTTCCAATCAGTAATTGATGAATTTCTGCATTACCTCTTGCTAGAGGACCTGACAGACCCGTATGGATCAGGTGTGTGTTATAAAAGTGGGATGAAGCCTGTTCCTGATTGTATCTCGAACCTGAATAAATAATAAAGTCAATTCTGTATCAACTCATATAAACTCAGTGGTTTCAATATGCAAAACAACTTTCTGCATATTGTGAATCAGTAACTGTATTAATAGGTTCTTTAAAATCCCTTAGCACCATGAGAATAGCATATAATTCTGACTTTTGGACAGAATCATAAGGACTTGTTACTTAAATAATCCGATTTGTAGCCTGCCTTTCCTGATTTATTTGCATCAGTATAGAATGTAGGGGCTCCAGTTATTGGTGTGTCCCATACAATGTGAGGAAGGATCCAACCAGCTCTCTTTATAAGTCAAATTCTCTCGCTTTTGAGATAGTTGTTATTAATCTTTCCCATAATTTGTTAATATCATCATTAATTAAAGGCACTATAATTTAATTGACAAACTCTCAATTTTCCTTTTATAATTAATTCAGAGAACTTTTCCACATAAGATTTTAATTTTTAAAAAAGATTTATTTATTCTGTATACAGTGTTCAGCCTGCATGTATTCTTGGAGGCCAGAGGAGGGCACCAGATCTCATTATAGAAGGTTATGAGACACAATGTGGTTGCTGGGATTTGAACTCAGGACCTCTGGAAGAGCTACCAGTGCTCTTAACCTCTGAGCCATCTCTCCAGCCCCAAGATTTTAATTTTTATGTGGTAAAAATCCATTCTAAGATAATATCTTCCATCTGCATTAAAATTCCTTTAGGGGAATGTTTGGAGGGTACTATGTCCAGAATGCAGTTAAGATTCAGATCCACATGATCCACATGTGCCTTCTGTAATTTCTCTTCAATCAAAGCCGATTCTCTCTCAGTTCAGCTGTTAGTTCCCTGGTACGATTTAAGTTTTTGTCACCATCTAAGGTTTTGTTTTTAATCAAGTCATCAGGTTCTATCCCAACAGTGGACCATAGATTGGAAATAGCTCCTAGCAATCTTTGGAATCATTAAGAGTCTGCAATGGCTCTCTCCTAATCTGTACTTTTTGTGCTCTAGTTTTCTATAAACCTATTTTATAACCTAGATAACTGATTGAATATCCTCCTTGTACTTTTTCAGAAGCAATTTGTAATTCCCAATGATGCAAAACTTTCTTTACTTCTTCAAAGATTCTTTCTAAAATATTTACACTTGAATCAGATAGCAAAAAGTCAGCCATATAATGGTAAACTCAGGAAATTGCTTATGAATCAATGGCTGACTTACAAAATATTGGCACAGTGTGGGGTTATTTAACATTGCTTTTTGAAGAATCTTTCATTAATTTCTTTTAGCAGTCTGAGATTTATTATAAGTAGATACTGTGAAGGCATTTTTTTCTGTCCTTTTCTTGTAAAGGTATACTGAAGAAACAATATTTTAAATCAATAACTATAAGAAGCCATCCTTTAGGCAATAGGGAAGGCAGAGGAATTCCAGATTGTAGAGGGCCCATAGGTTAAATTACCTTATTGACAGCTCTTAGATCTGTTACCATTCTCCATTTTCCAGATTTTTTTTTTAATAACAAACACAGGAGAATTCCAAGGGCTGGTTGATTCTTGAATGTGCTGAGCATCTAGTTGCTCCTGTTCTAGATGTTCCAAACCCTTCAGTTTCTCATTGTTAAAGGACATTGCTAACCCATACAGGATTTTCTCTCAACCATTTTAAAGTTAGGGCCATTGGTACCTCTGAGAGTTCATCAGTTGTTCTGTGTTTTTTGTACAGTCTGGTTATGGTCTGTTTCTGAGACTG
>NC_022027.1:56680031-56681309 GCF_000317375.1 Microtus ochrogaster | reverse complement strand
GTTTTTTTTACTTGTACTCTCAGCTTTGGTCTTTGATCATTTGTAGAAGTCTGCCAAAATATACATTTTTTTATCTACTGTTGGAATTTTTTATTTATCCTCCATAGTTATTCTATCATTCAGAGCAGTATAGTTTTTGATAAAAAGAGATTGGATTTTCTAATTTTCCTGGGGAGGCGTGTCCTCCTCCAGTGCCTGGGCCATGTTCGACCTGGGAGCCCGTGAGAGGCCCCTCAAGAAGTTTCCTGGTGATGACGGGTTGCCATGTTTATCTCTTCTCACTCTCCACTCATTTTCCAGTTTTGGCCTTTGCTGCATCTTCTGTATAAGCCATAAGGTTGGGGCCTTCTGTTTGATGATTCCCAGAATAAGCATTATTTCAAGACTGCCCTGTCTACAGTCCCTTTTCAGATGGCCTATTCTCCCACAATTAAAACATTTGGTATTTTGATCTCTCTTCATACCTTTGGAAATTGCTTCTCCTACCCAAGCCTCAGTGTGATAGTCAAACATCTCAACATTGGCTGTCTGTAGGATCCATTTGTCCATTTTTGCCGACCTGACCTTTAAGAGTTCAAGTATCTTTTTGTGTTCTACGTTAGAATTTTCAAAAGCAAGAGACTCAGTGAATACTCGTCTAGCTTCTGGATTTGCTACCAATATTAGTACAGTTTTAGTTAGTCGCAAAAAGTTATCACATGGTTCTCTTGGGCCTTGTATTGCCTTACTATATGATTTAGTTCTTTTTCTTAGTTCTTGAACCTTGTCCCAAGCATTCAAGGCTGCTGCATGACATAGGGACAATGTTTTCATTGTATGTAGCCTGACTATCTAGATCACTGTAAGGGCTCTCACCAAGAATTTGATCGTGGGAGGTCTCAAAACCTCTGACTCTACCTTGACATTCAAGAGCCTTAACCTCTTCTCTCCAAAAACTCTTCCTATGAAGCTGTGGACCATGGTCTAGTGAGGCTGAGACCAGTTAAAGACAATTATGTGCAGTAACCTTATTTCTTGAAGCCCATGGTTTTACCAACTCCCTCACATATGGCGAATGCATGCCATAAGATACTACTGCTTGCTTAATATCTTTTAGGCCTTTCATATGTATAGGCTCTCATTTACATTCTGTGTATCCATTTGTGTATTGAGTATTTGCTGTCTAACAGGATAAGTAGCTAAAACTCTTGGTAAATCATCTCTGACTCTGAGAGGTACTAGTGATGCTAAATCCCTTGTCTGTACCTCCTCTCCTTGCTTATCTGTATTAATATGAGC
>NC_022027.1:56674087-56679411 GCF_000317375.1 Microtus ochrogaster | reverse complement strand
TGACTTCCCTCTGTTAAAATCCGGGTTTAGCTGAGACTTTCAAGGTATGGTAATGGTATGGGTGAGAAAAACCTGTGCATTTTCTAAGTAGAACTCAGAACTAAAACTGAATGGAGTTTTGTTAAAGAGATGCTGGTCAGGGCAGCCATGAAGAAAGTGTACACATGTCATACAAGTCATGGAGCACTGTGGCAAACCACGGGACTGCAGGAGCCATAGGAAGCCATGTGGGTGCCCCATGGGGTGTCAGCAAGGTTGGGCCCAGCAGTAGAGGAAGCTAAGCCTGGGCAGATGGGAGCTGGGAGCTAGTGCTCCTCCTGCACCCAGGTATCTACTGGAATTCCAATCCCAGGCCTGGCCTGGGCTGGTGACTAAAAAGTCTCAGGCAAGTGGCTTTTTCAAAACTTCATGGTCCAAAAAGTTGGGTACCAGTTGAAGCATGATCAATAAAACTCAGAGAGAGCAATTGGGGTTCAACGTGAAGATTCAAAAAGCAAAACAGCCAGCCACTGGCTCTTACCTCTACCTCAGTCTAAAATGGTGGTCATGCCTCTAGGAATTTCAGATGAGACTGTGTCTGAGAACTGTCTCCTGCCATCCTGTAATCCTCTCTGGGGCTGGGATTAAAGGCGTGCCCCACCAGGTTTGTATGGCAACTAGTGTGGCTACTGGGATTAAAGGTGTGTGTGAGCCATTGGAGCACTGGACTGAGCTCCCAAGGTCCAGTTGAAGAGTGGAAGGAGGGAGAATATGAGCAAAGAGGTCATGACCATGAGGGATTCACCCACTGAGACAGTTTGCCTGAGCTAATGGGAGCTCACCTACTCCAACTGGACTGGGAAGGAACGAACACGGGACCAAACTAGTCCCTCTGAATGTGGTTGACATTTGGGGCAGACTGAGGGGCCACTGATAGTGACACTGGGATTTGTCTCTACTGCATGTACTGGCTTTTGGGGATCCTATGCTCAACCTAGATGTAGTAGGGAGGGCCTTGGACTTGCCACAGGGCAGGGTGCCTTGTCCTCTGTTAGGATTGGAGGGGAGAGGGGTGTATGGAGGGAGAGGGAGTGGGAATTTGGATTGGTATTTTTTGAAGTAATAAAATAAAAATTTAAAAAAGGTGTGTGTTAGCACTGCCTGGCTGTAAGGCTGACCAGTGGGGCTGATTTACTTTCCGGATCCCTAGGTGAGCTTTATTCATGACAACGTAATTGAAATGCCACTGCAGGTGTCAACTCCACTAAGCGAGCACTCTGCTGGTCTCTCTGCTGTGTCCAGGTGATAATTACTCTCATGTTCAATGAGTACATACTGGCAGGAAGCAGGCTGGACTTCAATGTGATGCTAGGCAACTCATAAATTTTAGTTCAAATAAATTGCAGTTATGTAGTCTATGTGTTCCTTATGCTGATTTCACTACCGAATTAAAGATACAGAAGTCCAATGTCCCGTTAATACTGATGAAAATTGGATACATTGAGAGATTGGTTTGAAATGCCCAACAATATTTACTTTATTATTCCTCGGTACATATTTCTCTGTAACCACTAGGTGGCAGAATATGCCCGTATTCTTTCCAGGGAGCCCTCCTCTCTTAACCTTTGGACAGTTAGAGAAATTTCACATTTGAAGAGTACTTTGTAGTAGTATAAGTACTTTGACAAACAATGTCTCAAGCTGCTCCTACAAGCAGGGAAGACAGTTATTAATTTTATTTTTATTTTATTACCTTTATTTTGTTTTTGTTTTTTGCAACAGGGTTTTTCTGTGTACCAGTGTAACAGCATTGGCTGTTCTAGAACTCTGGCTGTAGACCAGGCTAGCCTTGAACTCAGAGACCCGCCTGCCTCTGCCCCTGGAGTGCTGGAATTAAAGGTGTGCGCCACCACCCAGTTTATGTTTTTTGTTTGTTTGTTTTGTTTTTTAAGTTCACTCCAGAACCAGTAACATTGGCTAGCAGTTAGAAGTGGAGTCCTAGGTATCTGCTGTGAACTACGGGCTTGCCCTGGGGTTTCAGCTTTAAAATGAAACCCCACAATGATTTTTTTTTTGAGACAGTCTTTCACTCTGTAGCTCAGGTTGGCCTGGGATTCACGGCCCTCTTGACTCAGCCTCTGAGGTCTTGGGATAACAGGAGCAAGCTGCCACACCTACTGGTTTTAAAATCATTTAATTTAGGATGGATTCTGGCACACATCTCTTTTTGAGTGTCCTCTGACTTCCAAACATGTTTAGGGGGAAAAGCAGTTTAAGTTTCAAGACCTCTGCATTGCCAGGTCCTGGGGAGCCCCAGGGCACCAAGACACATGACTTTCTGTACTGGAAGTTTCTGTTTCTCCAGCAGCTGAGTGCTGTTGGGTGTGTTGTTGTTGTTTTTCCTGTGGAGTGCTGTAAAATTCCTGGGAACTGTGCATGCTTCAACCTGCCTTGGAAGGATCTGAGGGATTCTGAAATGGACTAGCAGAAAAGTCACCTACATGTAAACATTAAGGTTATCTGAGTTTATTACATGCAATAGCAAGGGGCTATCTAATAGCGGTGTTCCACCTGAGATTTGTGCCACTTGTGGAATACTTTTCCCTTGAGTTGTTGGCTAAGAGTCTCCTGGAGACCCCCAATACAATACAGGCCATTGTCATTGATCTGGATAGTAAGACCAGGTAGTCATTTGAATGTAATTGGCCCCCATAATCTCAGGGAGTGGCACTATTAGGAGGTGTGACTTTGTTGGAATGGATATGGCTTTATTGGAGGACGTGTGTCACTGTGGGGGTGGGCTTTGAGGTCTCCTATATTGGGACACTGCCCAGTGTCTCAGCCGACTTCCAGTTGCCTGCAAGATGTAGAACTCTCAATTTCTATTCCAGCACCACGTCTGCCTGCACGCCACCAGACAGTACCTGGGGCAGCTGAGGAGAGGGAACCTGAAATGACCCTATCCTATAGCCATACTGATGAATATCTTGCATATCACCTTAGAACCTTCATCTGGCGATGGATCGAGATAGAGATAGAGACCCAAATAGGAGCACGGGACTGAGCTCCTAAGGTCCAAATGAGGAGCAGGAGGAGGGAGAACATGAGCAAGGAAGTCAGGACCATGAGGGGTGCACCCACCCATTGTGACAGTGGAACTGATCTATTGGGAGTTCACCAAGGCCAGGGGGAATGGGACTGAATAAGCATGGGATGAAACCGAACTTTCTGAACATGGCGGACAGTGAAGGCTGATGAGAAGCCAAGGACAATGGCACTAGGTTTCAATCCTAATACATGAACTGGCTTTGTGGGAGCCTAGTCTGTTTGGATGCTCACCTTCCTGGACCTGGATAGAAGTGGGAGGACCTTGGACTTCCTGCAGGGCAGGGAATCTGGACTGCTCTTCATTCTCGAGAGGGAGGGGGAATGGAGTGGGGGGGAGGGGGAGAGGGGGAGGGGAGTGGGGGGAGGGGACAATGTGTGGGAGGAGGGGGAGGGAAATGGGGAGGAGGCAGAACATTTTTTTCAACAACTAAAAAAATAAACAAAAAAATAAAGTCTATAATAATAGACTGAACCTCTGAAACTATAAGTGAAACACCCCAATTAAATGTTTTCTTTGTAGAAGTTGCCATGATCATAGTCTCCTTTCACAGCAATAGAAACCCTAAGACAGATCCTATTGCTGAAGACACCACACACTTTGGTCACAGGACTTGGTGAGTTCAAACTGCTACCGCCCATGAAGCTTCTTCCCTGCTGGCTAGTGTTCATAGCACCCAAAGGTGCTGTGAAGACTGCTGGGGAAAAAGTTGTGAGCCTACAGTAAATGACCAGGATGACAAGGTATTCCCACGGATACACAAATAACATTGTCTGGTCCAGTCCACAGGAGGAAACACATGCCTAGCACTGTGAATCTGGCCAGTAAACCATGCCTGGGAAGTCACAGCCCAGGGTGAACCTACTACGGGTGTGCTAAAATGCACAGAGTATCGAACTGCTCTCTAAATTCTTACCTCTACCCACAGACTAGTATCAAACATAGTATCGAACTGCTCTCTAAATTCTTACCTCTACCCACAGACTAGGGCCGCTCTCAGACCCGATCTGTGAAGTCTCTTTGTGCAGCAGACGGGGCAGGTGTAAATGCAGACAGAATGCTATATACATAATAGATAAATAAATCTTAAAGGTTTCCATGTACATAGAAATAAACTTAGTAAGGCTCCTGTACACTGTAAAGATTTGTCACCCATATTGGTTTAATAAAACACTGGCCAATAGCCAGGCAGGAGGTATAGGTGAGGCAATCAGATTAGGAGAATTCTGGGAAGAGGAAAGGCAGAGATGCAGTCGCCACCCTGATGCAGAGGAAACAAGATGAAAATGCCTCACCGAGAAAGATACCAAACCTTATGGCTAAACATTGATAAGAGTTGTAGGTTAATTTAGTTTGTAAGAGCTATTTAATAATAAACCTGAGCTAATAGGCCAAACAGTTTATAATTAATATAAGCCTCTGTGTGTTTCTTTGTTATTGAACATCTGCAGGACTGGGAAGGAGAGAAACTTCCATTTGCAATGGAGAAAAATCCTGTTAGTACAAATGGACAGTTTATTTTAAATGAAAAGAAAAGAAATTTGACTCACTGAAGCTCGGGATTATCTGTGCTGCTTTGGAGCCATCAGGAGTGAGGAAGGGAGTCATGAGCTTCAGAGGCTGAACTCTCGGGTGTGGCCATACTTATTGGTGGGTCGACCCTCAGCGGCAATTATGCCTCTTCCAGCCGCACGTGTGAAATGAACAGGGTACACCTGCTGCCCAGAGCGGACCGGGGGAGGAGACAAGACAGTGATTATGGCAGATATGCAGAAATGAAAATGTCTGGTTACAAGGTGATTGTTACTGCTTCAGGGTGTGGTGGTAAGGGCTGGGACGTGGGGCTTTTAAACAACTGGGCCTGCCATTCTTGTCAAATATTCACATGGAGTAGCTTGCCTAGTATTCCTGAACCCCAGACTTCTTGAGGAGGAAGGCAAATAAAGCAATCAATACATTATTTATTTGGGGTTTGTTGTTTGTCTCTTTGGTTTTGGGGGGCTGTAAATCATACTCAGTGCCTGGCACCACACAGTGAACCTCTCCAGTCCTGACTGTGCACACCCGGGACCTGGCACCACACAGTGAACCACTTCAGTCCTGACTCTGCACACTCGGTACCTGGCACCACACAGTGAACCTCTTCAGTCCTGACTGTGCACACTAGGGGCCTGGCACCACACAGTGAACCTCTCCAGTCCTGACTGTGCACACTCGGGACCTGGCACCAGACAGTGAA
>NC_022027.1:56671194-56673927 GCF_000317375.1 Microtus ochrogaster | reverse complement strand
ACCTGGCACCAGACAGTGAAGCTCTCCAGTCCTGACTGTGCACACTCGGGACCTGGCACCACACAGTGAAGCTCTCCAGTCCTGACTGTGCACACTCAGGACCTGGCACCACACAGTGAACCTCTCCAGTCCTGACTGTGCACACTCGGGACCTGGCACCACACAGTGAACCTCTCCAGTCCTGACTGTGCACACTCGGGACCTGGCACCACACAGTGAACCACTACTTGCATTAGTCACCCACATCCTGCCTGGTGAAGGCTCTCTTTGAATCTAGGGAGGAGAGTGATGTGCCTTTCTTATGACGGAAATTCGTGTAGGCCCAGGGAGTAAAGGAGCCATGTCTCATGTCTTAATGACCGGCATGCAGGAGGCCTCTGGGACTGTGGCTTATGGAGGAAGAGAAAGTGCCTTGAACGATGTCTGTCCAGAATCTGACCTTGTCCACAGGGTATGCAAACGTGCCGCACACACCTGCACAATATGCCTGCTCTTCTGGAAATGTTTGGCCTCCCTGAGAGGAAGAGGAGAGAAACTATTGCTTTAGATTAAAAGGCTGATTAGGCCTGGTGACACATACCTTTAATCCTAGCGGAGCTAGGAGGATCTCTGTGAGTTTGAGACCAGTCTGATCTACATAGCAAGTTCCAGGCGAGCCAGAACTACATAGTGAGTCCCTGTCTCAACAAACAAACTAACTAACAAACAAACAGACAGACAAGAAGGCACCAGACCTCAGCTTGACCAAATTGCTCAGATTTGGGAAAAGTCAGTGTTTCTTCCAAATCTGAAGTCTCTAATTTTTGGCTCTCATCCTTGAAGCAAAGACAATATGGTAGACATCTGTGCATTTGTTTGCTTGTGGCTTGGGTTAATTATCTACAAAGAAAAAAATTCACAAAATGTTTCATGTTCTTCTCTTTTAACTGACAAGCCAGGAACCTCTGGGGCTTTGACAGTTTGTCACATTCCTTTGGAAGTTTTATTAACGGAGATGGAGTATGTTTTTAATCTTTTGCAATATGGTTACCCAAGTTTATTTTCTGTGATTCATTTATGCTTGATCCTACCATATTTTAAGTAAACAAAGTCAGCACTTTTTGCCTTATAAAATATATCGAGCTTCATTTCTTTAAACACTGTGCACTGGTGATTAATGAACAAATAGTTTTAAATAGTGTTTTTTGTTTCAGAGAGAAACAGTCTTTCAAACTCATGAAAGATTAGTATCTACGCAGATTTTCGTGCAAACAGCAGACATTCCTCTGGAAACACGTTTGTTTCCAATCAAGCACTTCTTTGCCTGGGTGTTGTATTGCTATATATCTGTGAATGTAGAGCCAGGATCAGACCACTTCCTTGTGTGTCTCAGGTGATGTTGTGAGTTGGCAGCTGTCATTTCAAACAAGTAACCAGAGAAATTCCAAAAAGAAAAGCATTTAAGAGAAACCACCAAAACTTCCTACGTTGAGTCCTAGATTATAATTGTGTTGTTATTCATGTTTTTGGTTTTTTCCACCCCCCACGCAAACCTGCCATTCACAGTTTACAGACTCACTGTTGAAGTTCTACTTAAGGTGTTTGGAGCACAAGCGTCTACTCTTAGTCATTGCCTGAACTAAGAGCGATGTTGTTCTTAATGATGAGTGTATAAGAAGAGCATATTTTGAACAAAATAGAATTTGTAGTTTAACGGTCTTAAGCTAGAGAGTTTTAGTGAAATGCCAAAGCAGAGGCTATTGCAGCAAAAATAAAGGCCAAAGCGTGTCCATTTTATGTCAGCTTGACACTAGCTAGAATCATCTGAGGCGAGGGACCCTCTGTTGAGATCCGGCTGCAGGCAAATGGTTTTCAGCCTATGGGGTGAGATCTCTTTGGGAATCATATATCATGTATCCTGCATATCAGATATTTATGATTCATAACAGTGGCAAACTTACAGTAATGAAGTAGCAACAAAATCACCTTATGGTTGGGGGTCACGACTTGAGGAGCTGTATTCAAGGATCACTGCAGTAGGAAGGTGGAGAACCCCTGCTGTAGAGCCTTTTCTTCATTAGTGATTGATGGGGAGGGCACCGCCCACTGTGGGTGAGACCATTCCTGGCCTGTTGCTCCTGGATTTTATAAGAAAGCAAGCTGAGCAAGCCATGGGGAGTAAGCCAGTGAGCGGCACCCTCCATGGGTTCTCCATAAACTCCTGCCTCCAGGTTCCCGCCCTGTCTGTGTTCCTGTCCTGACTTCCCTCTACATTGCATAGTGCTATGGATGTGTTTGCCAAATAAGCCTCTTTCTCCCCTACTTGCTTTTGGTCAGGCTATTTTATCAAACAGTGGTAGCCTTAACCGAGATAAGACTTTTGGTTGAAATATATAGTATTCTTTTTTTTATAGCCTAGAATTCAGTATTTAGACCAGGTTAAGTGTAAACATACTGAGAGCGGTCTGCTTTGCTCCAGAGTTCCTTTTTTAGTTGCTTTTATTATATAGATTTTTCTATCCTTATCGTTGTTAAATTGGCACTATAAATTATACACGATAAGCTTATAAGACAAAATTTTAAAAGTACTTTAACAGATCTCAACTCTATTAGTGACTTACTGGGTTTTAGAGAGATACAGGTCCTCAGGTCTCCCAGCCTTTAAGGACTTGAAAAGAATGTTTAATAACAGAAAACTAGCTTCTTTATACCAAAGGATCTGGCACGGAAGTCTCAGAAAATGCCGGAAAGAAT
>NC_022027.1:56666377-56670743 GCF_000317375.1 Microtus ochrogaster | reverse complement strand
TCTAGTAACTAACAGCAGCTACTTCACTGCTCGACAGGCGTAAACTCGGGGACCAAAACCTCACCCATAGGAAGTGTCTGTCAGGTGATGTGGAACAGCCACCATTCAAACACATCTATTTTCAGTTTTTGTTTATTTCTTTTTATTTTGTTTTGCTTTGTTTTAAATCAGGGCCCTACTTTGTGGCTGTCAGATAAGCTCAGACTCACGTGCCCCTGCCTCCATCTTCCCCGTGTTGAGGTTACAGGAATGTGCCTCAACCACGCCTAGTATAACCACATCTTTTTTTATTCTGCTTCTAAAGCTGAGGGTGTAGCTGCTGGTTAGTCTGTGCTCAGCAGGTGCAGGGCCCAGCCACGTGCCACTATGGGAGTCTCATGTCTTTGCTATGGATTTCTAAGGAAGCCATGGAAGAAACGCTATACCACAATTTGTTACTTGTCTGAATGTAAGAAAGTGTGACAAATCATTAGCTCATTTAAAGTTTATCATATTAAGTGGTTACTTTCCCCAAGGATAAAGTTTATGTCGCTTCTTACTAAATTATGGTTTTGTTTATACTTTATAAAGGAGACCCAAAGAGTTTAAGGCCACCAAGGTAAGTTCCAGGCTGAGCTGGAAATAGAATGTTTTTGTTTGTACGCGATACTTTGGTCTTGTTAGCCTTTATTTTAAATGCTGAGTAGCAGCTTGGTTGTCATCCTAGCACTGGAGAACTGGAGGCAAGAGGTTCTGGGCTGAAATAAGGTTTGAACCTAGGATACTACTAGAATTCTAAGCTAAGTTTGATTTTATTTTATGTGTATGAGAGGTTTCTTTGCATGTATGTATGCCACTTGCATGAGTGGTAACCCTCGAAGGCCAGAAGAGGGTGTTGGGTCCCTTGGCACTGGAGTTACAGATGGTTGTGAGCTGCCATGTGGATGCTGGGAATTGAACCTGGTGGAATGTAAGATCCCAGAATTATAAACCACTTTTTCAACAAGTGTCACCAGGAAGAGGTGATGGCACCCATGACACCAGTGACTTTTCTTTCTTAGGAGACTTAGCTGAGCAGTGAGAAAGGCTGGGACACTGCTGCCCCGGGACAACACTTACAAGTATTTGCCAACTCATTGGCTAATGATTGAATTTGAGGCCTTATCAATGAGATTTTACATCCCAGTGTTACAAGAATTGGAATTTGGGATACATGATCATTGGGAAGACATCTTCAGAAGGTGCAACTCATTTGTGAGTGTACTTGGTGTGTTTTGTGTCTGTGCATGTGATGTGGGAGTGTCATATATCAATCTGTTGATTTCATTGGTTAAGGAATAAAGAAATTGCCTAGGCCCCTTGATAGGCCAACCCTTAGGTGGGTGGAGTAAACAGAACAGAAGGCTGGGAGAAAGAAGCTGAGTCAGTGAGTCACCATGATTGTCCCACTCCAGACAGATGCAGGGTAAGATCTTTCCTGGTAAGCCAGCTCGTGGGATACAAAGATTAATAGAAATGGGTTAGATTAATATGTACGAGCTAGCCAATAAGAGGCTGGAACTAATGGGGCCAGGCAGTGTTTAAAAGAATACAGTTTCTGTGTAATTATTTCGGGTATATAGCTAGCTGTGCAGGCGGCCGGATGCTGGGGACGCAGCTCCGCCGCTCCTAATTCAACAGAGTGGCTCCCGACGTGATGGACTAAATCCACTGAAAAAACCCGAGAAGGCTTAAAAATAAGGGAGAGAGAGTTTAACACAGATTTTTGTTGTTTGCTGGTGGCGTGCTGTAGAGAGATTTCCTGATTCAGCAACAGCAGCAGAAAAAGCGCTGTGTCATTTTAAAGCGCAGCTTCTTGGGACTGTGCAGCCAATGCAAACTCTGGCTTTAAAGCATTTCAATGGCTTTTATGGGACTAGATGTTTGTGTTCCCACTTGGGATCGGAAGGAGAGTGCTCTGAGATGGTGTACCCGTGTGTGAGTGCGTGCATGTTCATTTGTTTCTTTTGAGGGTGACCTTGCATCATTTCCAACCTTTTCTCTGCACCGTTCTCTATTTGGATTGTGTGTCCACATGTATTCAGTTCAAAGAATTAAAAAAAAATTAAGTTGCATTATGGAATTTGTGTAAATATTTTTTTTGTTTTCCTCCCTGATCATAAACTTGCTTTCACTCCTGGGTCTGGAATGTAACCAGATTGAAGAGAGAAGATGCTTGCAGAGCACAGTGAGGTTGTAGCAAAGAACCCTTGCATTCGGCAGCATCGGTGGCCCCCACTCCTCTGCTGAAAGATGTCATTTAAACATTGAGATGAAGCAACACACATGGGATTTCCTTTTTGCATTTCTTAATATTCCAAATAAAGTATTTTTGCAAATATGATTCTGTTTCCTTTAGAAAGATTGACTCAGCCAATACGAGCCATTTGCTGCTGCAAACAATGCCGTCGCCTTCCTTTTATTATATTGTATTTATTTTCATTATGGAAAGTTGTTATAATGTTAACTTTTGGTTTGTTTTTAAATTGGCAAAGGTTTGAACTCTCAAACTCTTGTTTACTAATTGACCAACTTAGCTTTTTAACATGGAGGACATTTTCCCCTTACTGCTTTTTCCTGGGCTTGCATATGGCTGCTGTCGTCTGTGCCAATGCCGGCTGAGCTGCTTGGGAGTTGGAGGCAGAGCACATGAGGATCACTCTGTTTTATTTATTTGCAGATGTTCACCACATGGGGAGCTTAGTTAGCATGGAGAGTAATCATGAGTCCAGAATGCTGTATCCCAATTCTTTCCCGAGACACTTTTTATGTGGTTTCAGGAAATGGCCGTGTGTTTTAACGGATGCTGCTCTGGCCATGCTGAAGTCCTGTGGCAGCTCTCGCCCTTCCCTGATGTCTGCTTGACCGTCTCTGTCGGTCCACGATGGGACTAGAGTGCTTGCTTACGGTGCAGGAAGCTCTGGCTTCTGCTCTTCTGCTCTGATGGTGCATGTTGATCCCAGCCACACTGGAAGTGTGCAGCCAGACTGGGATTGCAAAACAAACAAAAGGAACAAACTGGGAAGGAAAATAGGAAAGAAAAATCAGAGAATGAACAAATAAGCAAACTGTTCATACTTTTGAGGGATCCTTGCCCTCCCTTGTGCTCTGAACTAATCGGTGCCTCAGGTTTGCTCTCGAAGACTCACTGTTACAGGGAAGGGAAGGCAACGGGGAGACGAAACGGCTTTGCAAGAGTGAGGACCTGAGTTTGGATCCCTAGAGCCCACACACAAGGCCTGGTGCAGCAGAGAGCTCGTTACTATCCCAGTGCTGGGGAGGAAGGAAAGGTTTACACATGGCGTTTATTGGCCAGCCATTGGAGTCAACTGTGAGCTTCAGGAAGATGCCTCAGTGGGTAAAAGTGTCTCCCACTGAGCCTGAGAACCTGGAAAGGGACTCACATGGTAGAAGCAGAGAATCAACTCTCACATGTTGTACACACACACACACACACACACACAGAAAAAAACAAATGACCTGGAGCTTAAGATACCCTAACTTTCCAATCCATAGTGTTGGGATTATAGGCATTTGTTCCCATGACTAGTTCAAACATTGTTTTGAAAATCTAAGCATGTTCAAGTCTGTGTTTTTAACCATTGAACATTTCAAGTCTCCAGTGTGTGTTCCTGACAGTCACACATGTTAGATTGATTCATTACATTTACCAGTCATATTTAATGATAACTTCATGAAAATTCATTCAACTATCAATTTTTCAAAATATTTTGGAAAAAAATGTTGCTTGCGTGTGCCATTAGCCAGATGCAAGGACTTTTAATATGTCTGGCAGTCTTAATTCAAAGCTCCTCTTTTTCTTCTTGTCATGTGTCTGTGGTGTGTGTGTGTGTGTGTGTGTGTGTGTGTATGTGGGAAATGTGCAAGCATACCTGCTTGTGTGTGCATGTTCTTGGGAGACCCAAGGTTGAGATCAACAATCTTCTTCGATTGTTCTTCCACCTTCTGAGACAGTCCTCACAATCGAAGCCAGAGCTGGCTGATATGGCTGGGCTCCACAGCCACCTTGCACTGGGATCCCTCTCCATCTTCAGGAAGCAAGAGCTGGACCAGCAGATGGGGTCCCACCAGCACACATGTGGGTTGTGGGGCTCTGAACGCCAGTCATTGTTTACTAGGCCAGGGTTTTGACCTCCGCGACACTGCCCTGGCCCCAAAACTCTTATAATTTTCCATGCAAAACAATGTATTGAATTTTAAATTGTTTTTTGTAGAGGTCCAGGATAGCAAGAAAAAGAGGAGATGGGAAAGAGGGGAAGGAGAAGAGGAGGAGATGGGGAGGGGGAAGAAGAAGAAGAAGAAGAAGAGGAGGAGGAGGGGGAGGAGA